>NC_058419.1:117202883-117312831 GCF_002201575.2 Neomonachus schauinslandi
AGGGGGCGGAGTCGGGGCGGGGCTCGAAGGGGCGGGGCTGGGGAGCTGGAGGGGGCGGAGGAGCGGGAAAGCGCCGCGGCGGGACCGGGAGGAGGAGGAGCTGGAGGGGGCGGAGCTGGGGAGAGGAGGGGCTGAAGAGGGAGAGCTCTGGGCCCCATTTTTGACCTTTCTGCCCTGCCTGGAGAGGGAGGGCCAATGGACCAGCCTCACTGGGCACCGAGGGAGGTGCAGGAAGAAGCGACGCACGTGTCTAGCAACCAGGAGCTGCCCCCCCACCCCGGAATACCCCCAAACCCACCGCAGATGACTGGTGTGCAACTACAAGGGTCTCTCAAACTGTGGCCCGCGGGCCAGATCCACAGCGCTGCCTTTTCGTACCAGAGACCTAAGCATTGTTTTTACACATGAACATTTGCAATCTATGTGATCATAGCTGTACTACGTTCGCAACGCAATTAAGAAAAATAGTATCCCCTTCAAAAAACAAAATAACCCACTCCTCTCATTAGTAGGTGGGTACTGCAAAAAGTTGTACTAAATTATTATATTTTGTCAATAAAAATATTGTGAAAATTTGTTTTCTCTCGTTATGTAAGTACCCACATAATAACCTCTCCATTTTGCTTTGTGGCTCACAAAGCCTAAATTATTTTCTATCTAGTCCTTAGCTCAAATTCGCTGGTGCCTGAACTACAGAATGGCCCTGTGTCCTTGCAAAAGCCGCAGTGCCGGTGGCCATCTGAGCCCTGACCACAGATCGAGGGGCAAGGTTGCTCTCCATGGTGATGGTGAATTGGATCAAACCAAGGCCCCTCCAGATTCCTCATTTTTAGGTAGTCATCAGGCCAGTTTCGCAAACTTCTTCTCTGTTGAGTTCTCAAAGGCCTGACCCCGGGAACCTCACCCCCAGCGCCCCCCCTCCCCCCAGGGGGGCCCCCACCCCCCCCCCCCCCACGGCTCTCCATAGCCCTGGAGCCTCTCCATAGCCCTGGACCCGACTGCCTTCCCCTCTCTCCCTGCAGACCAGAGCAAAAAAGATTTTCTCAAGCAAATGCAGTCCTGGAGCCAACCCCTGGGCACAAATCAAATGTAGGGGAAAGGAATGTATTATGTGGCAATGGAGGACCCGCGTGTTAGTGATGCGGGCCAATTTAATGCTTCTCAATGGCAACAGATTAAACAGGTCAGATAAATGGCTGGGTTTTACCTAACATTGCCAAGAATTGGCCCTCCATCCACACAGAAGGCTACTTGCAGGCGGGTTGTAGCCCAATGTAAACTGACTTCCTATTATTGGGATTTGGGGGATTCCTGGGATTATTCATGTAATTGGGATTTTTCATCTGGGCCCATGTACTTTTCAAATTTGATTACCTAGCACATCAAGTGTTTCTTGAAACTCCTGAATCGGTCCGCTTACCAAAAAGCTGTCCAAAAGCACCAATTCTGGCAGCATTTCTGCCCCTTTTTCATTCTTCCTGGAGATGTGTCTGTGCTCTATTATTAAAAAAGAAAAAAAAACCCAACCCTACTTGCAATGATTTATTATCTATGTGTTTTACAGTTAATTACCATAGCAATGAGATTTATACTGATACTCAAACATATGTCTAAAATTTTTATTGAACAAGTCTGCTAATGTAATTATTTTTAAACTCTCCTAATAAAATTTTCTACTAACAATATTACTGTAATTTTTATGTCCTTAAAATTTTTCTCATAGACAAGCTACATACATGTTCTTTTCGGGGGGAAAGTGGCTTCTCATTAGCATGGCAAGGCCATGGTCTTCGCTAACAAAACTGATAGACTCTAACATACAGTAGAAGTTAAAGCCCTTGGTCTCTGAGAATGTTAATGGTTGGGGATTTGGAAGCTAGGGTTGAGTCCTCACAAACCATGACTTCAATACTACCAGGGAGAAGCAAGATCTAGGTGGGGGCAACTAAGAAAATGGTTGTTGGCTCAACACTTTGATGAATTACTAGGCTTGAATGCTGAGGGTAAACAAGGAGAAGTGTACCACTGGGATCATCTAAAATCATCATGAGTAGCAGACTGCCCAGAAAGCTGTCACTGGTAAATGTTCAGGCTTTAAAGAACAGTTGTAGGTGATTTCATTTAAGTGCAAACACTTTCTCTCTGAAGCCCTTTATCTTTGACCCAAAGGACCCAGGTTGTTCTGACAAGATCTTGGTCTAGAGCAGGTTTCTCAACCCTGGCACTACTGACATTTGGGCCGGGTAATTCCTTGCAATGGTGCTGTCCTGTTCATCGGAGGATGTTTAGCAACATCCCTGGCCTCTACCCACTAGATGCCAATAGCACTTCCCACCGGTTGTGACAACCGAGTCTCTGCAGACATCGCCAAATGTCCCCTAAGGAGTAAAATCACGCCAGCTTGAGAACCACTTGTCTGAACGAACCCCTGTCCCTTTCCTCCACATAGACCTTTCCTCAGGGCTCTTTGGGCTTCCTCACAGAATGGCTGCAGGGTTCCAAGAAGGAGTGTTCCAAGAAGATAAGTCTCACTGAGCAATTACTTATCAAGCCTCTGGTATTATCAAATTTGCCAATGTCCCATTGGTCAAAGCAAGTTATGTGGCAAAACCAGCATCGGTATGGTATGGGACCACATATGGGCGTCAATACTAGGTCCGCTAGTCCACCAATGGTCTACCACAGTGTACTTCTTGGACAGAATGTGGAGTTGAGAGGGCCTCCAGGAAAATGGAACACACGTACAAAGACTCAAGACTCAGGATGAATTGAACATATGCCATACGTATATGTGATCTCAGAATTTGGACGTATTGTAAAATACTCCTTATTTGAAGATAAAATGTTAGAGGAGAAAATAAGATATTTCCTTTGTTGGCTTCTACCTTCACTGACTCATCAATAGGGCTAATATGAGAAAACACTGATTTGAGTTCGTGAACAGTTTCTCATCATGTATTCCGCACATCATTTAGCCAAGATCTTTGTATATAGTTAGAGCCCTCAATATTTGCAGAATGAATTTATTCCCAACTATCCTAGGGCTGAGAAATGGAAGAAATGGCCCAAAGTTACATGGCTAATAAAAGGCAGCAAAGGAATCAGAATGCAGGCCTTTGAACTCAGTCCTTTTCTCTCCAGAACGGTGCTGTCCAAAAGAAGTAAAACGCAAGCCACATACATAATTTACACTTTTTGTAGCCATATTTAAAAAGAGTAAAAAGAAACCAGTGGTGTTATTTTAATGACACACTTTATTTAACCTAATATGTCCCAAATGTTATCACTCCTACATGTAATCAATATAAAAAAAATTAATGAGATGTATTGCATTCTTTTTTTTGCTCATATGAAGTCTTTGAAATCCAGTGTATACTTTACAACTACAGCACATCTCAGTTTGGACTCACTGTATTTCCAGGGCTCAACAACCACCTGTGGCTAGTGGTTGCTATAAGAACAAGGAGCTCTAGAACATTGGTTCTTTTTATTTTATTTTATTTTTAAAGATTTTATTTATTTATTTGACAGAGAGAGAATTAGCGAGAGCAGGAACACAAGCAGGGGGAGTGGGAGAGGGGAGAAGCAGGCTTCCCGCGGAGCAGGGAGCCCGATGTGGGGCTCGATCCCAGGATCCTGGGATCATGACTTGAGCCGAAGGCAGACGCTTAACCGACTGAGCCACCCAGGTGCCCCTAGAACATTGGTTCTTAAGAGCAGTGCCAAGACACCCTGATGCAGCCGTTCGATTGGGTGTTTTTCTTAGGAGTGTGGCAAATAATTGCTAACCGATTATAAACTGCTAGAGTTTATAAATAATTTACTTTAAAATGCAAGTTAAAATAAATACAAGTTTATTAGTGACATTTTCACTCATCAAGTTTTTTTCTGATTTTTATTTCTATATCATTTCCTTTTATTTTCTATCATTTAAAGAAAAAAATTTTTATAGAGAAGAGTAGAATTAACATCCATAAATCGATCACCTAGATCTAGCAGCTATCAAGATTTTGCCAGATTTGGTGTGCCTGGGTAGCTCAGTCAGTTAAGTTCCCGACTCTTGATTTCAGTTCAGGTCATGATCTCAGGGTGGCGAGATCGAGCCTCTTGTGGAGCCCTGTATCAACCCCCACATCGACCCCCACATGGACCCCACCCCCCACCGTATCCAGCCCCACTTAGTGGGCTCAGTGGGGAGTCTGCTTCCCCTCCCCCGCCACTGCCCCTCTCCCACTTGCATTCTCTCTCTCTTAAAAAAATAAAATGAATCTAAAAAAAAATTGCCATATTTGCCTCATCTGTTTCATCTGACTAAATTACAGTCATTTTATATTCACCTCTAAATTCTTTAGTCTGTGTCTATAAAAAGATAAAGATATCACACCATATATAAAAAGTAACTCAAAATGGACCAAAGCCCTAAATGTAAGAGCTATAGCTGTGAAATTCTCAGAAGAAAAGGTAACCCTTCATGACCTTGGGTTAGGCAACGATCTCTTTAATATGACACCAAAAGCACAAGCAACAGCAACAACATAAATAGATAAACTAGAAATCAAACTTTTAAACTTTTGTGTTTCAAAGGATACCATCAAGAAAGTAAGGACAACCCAAAGCATGGGGGAAAATGTTTGCAACTGATCTGATGAGGGAACTATATCTAGAATGTATAAAAAATGGCCATAACCCAATGAAAGACAAATAATTTATAAAATGGGCAAAGGAATCTGCACATGGATGTTTATAGCATCTTTATACATAATTGCCAAAAACTGAAAGCAACCAAGATGTCCTTCAGTAGGTAAATGGATAAACTGTGATACATCTAGACAATGGAATATTATTCAGTACTGAGACAAAATGTGCTATCAAGCCATAAAAAGACACACAGGAACCTCAAATGTATATTACTAAGTAAAAGAAGCCAATCTGAAAAGGCTACATAGTGTATGATTCCAAGGATGCGGATGTTCTGGAAAAGGCAAGACTAAGGAAACAGTAAAAAAAAAAAAAAAAAAAAAAAAATCAGTGGTTGCCAGGGGTTGGGGAGAGGGAGGGATGAAGAGACGGAGCACAGAGGATTTTCAGCACAGTGAAATTACCCTGTATGACGCTACAATGGTGGATACATGTTGTTATACATTTGTCCGAACCCTTAGAATGTACACCACGAGCAGCGAACCCTAAAGTAAACTATGGATCTGGGTTGATAGTAATGTGTCATTGTTGGTTCATCATTTGTAACTAATGTGGTACAGGGTGGTGATGGTCAGGGAAGCTGTGCTGTGTGTGAAGGCAGGGGGTATATGGATGGGAACTCTCTGTACTTTCCACTCGATTTTGCTGTGAACCCAAAACTGCTCTTTTTTTTTTTTTAAGATTTTATTTATTTATTTGACAGAGGGAGTGACAGTGAGAGAGGGAACACAAGCAGGGGGAGTGGGAGAGGGAGAAGCAGGCTTCCCGCAGAGCAGGGAGCCCGATGCGGGGCTCGATCCCAGGACCCCGGACCATGACCCGAGCCGAAGGCAAAAGCTTAATGACTGAGCCACCCAGGCGCCCCCCAAAACTGCTCTTTAAAAAAAAAAAACCAAAACGCCAACAAAGTACATTTAGAAATAAAAAAAAGAAAAGAAGCAAAGGATCTGAATAGATATTTCTCCACAGAAGATATACAAAGGGCTAACAAACACATGAAAAGATGATTGATCAGCATCATTAGCCATCAGGGGAAAAGCATACGAAAACCACAGTGAGATACCACTTCATATCCACTAGGATGGCCATAATCAAAAAGACAGGTAAGACAAATGTTGGTGAGAATGTGGAGAAATTAGAACCCTCATTCACTGCTGGCGGGAATTGAAAATGGTGCCACTGCTTTGGAAAATTGTCTGGCAGTTCCTCAAACAGTTAAACACAGAATTACCATATGACCCTGCAATTTCACTCTTAGGTGTATAGCGGAAAACTGAAACCGGGTGCTCAAATAGTTGACATGAATGTTCATAGCGGTACTATTCACAATGTCAAAAGATAAAAACAACCCAGATGTCCATGAACTGATGAGTAGCCAAACAAAATGTGATGCCTCCACACAATGGAATATCATTCAGCCATAAAAAGGAATGAAATTCTGATACATGCTATGACGTGGGTGAACCTTAAAAATAGTATGCTAAGTGAAAGAAGCCAGTTACCACAGAGGACCACATATTGCTTGATTCCATGTTCAGAATAGGCAAGTCTATAGACAGAAAGTAAATGAGGTGTCACCAGGGGCTGGGGGCTGGGGGCACTAGTGGGTGACGGTTAAGGGGTGTGGGGTTTCTTTTGGGGGTAACGAAAATATTCTAAAGTTCTAAAATGGATTGTGGAGATGGATGCACAACTATGTGAATATACTAAGAGCCATTGAATTTTGCACTTCAAATGGGCAAATTGAATGGTACATAAATTACATCGCAGTAAGAGCGGTTCAAAAAAAAAGATAAGGACATTTTTCTTGGGGTGCCTGGATGGCTCAGTCGGTTAAGCGGCTGCCTTCGGCTCAGGTCATGATCCCAGGGTCCTGGGATCGAGCCCCACGTCAGGCTCCCTGCTCAGCGGGGAGCCTGCTTCTCCCTCTCCCTCTGCCTGCCGCTCTGCCTACTTGTGCTCTCTCTCTATCTCTCTGTCAAATAAATAAATAAAATCTTAAAAAAAAAGGACACTTTTCTTCATGATTCCAGCACCACGATCACATCTAACATATTAACATGTCATTGTCCTGCTATCAGTCATACTGAAGCTGATCACTGGTTTAAGGTTGTGACAGCCTGAGTTCTCCACAATAAGGCTTTCTACCCTACAAAATGCTAGTTTTCCAGTTCTATCATTCCTTCCTGTCTACAAACACTAGCTGGAATTCCTCAGTAAAGAAGAGCTTAAAAAAACAAAAAAAACAAAAACAGAAGAGCTTCCCTTCATCTTCTGGTGCTCCTTGGTTACCCCAAAATAGAGTTCGTACTGGAAATGCAAGACAAAAGTTTCATTTTCTTTCCCTTTAATTATCAATCTTCAGAGAAAGGGGTTTGGTGTCTAAATGCTACCTCCCACTAAAAGGGACCAGAGATCCTTGTGGATTTGGTAGATCCAAGGTCTGGGGCAGGGAAGGGACAATGTGAGCCAGGACATCTTGCCTCAGCTATATCAAAGACAAGGAGGAGTATGTCCAGAGGATAAAGAAACCAGCTTGAAGGAGTTGCTACTGATCAAAGGTAGGACAGTGTGAGCAGCAAAAATTCGTGGAATGATAATTGCCTGAAATGTACCAAATATGTTAAAATCAATGAGTCTACAATGACACTCAATTAAATGAAAACCAGAACAAAACAAAGAGAAGTAAACCTCACTTGAACCCAATGAAGAGGAATATTAGACTAAGTCCTTTCCATGAAAACTGGCCATTAAAGAGTAAGCTTTCTTGAGAGGCAAAGTGCAGATGGAATTAACTGATTTCTTGGGTAGTTACATATCATCTGATGCTTTCCATGTAGGTCAGATCAGTCACTTCTGGAAATTAGATCAAAGATAAAGGCTCTGGTGCCCTCAGTGGGCTTAAGAGAGCTAGATACAGCACACATAATTCAAGCAGAGGAGTTAAAGGCATGGAATTCCCAACCGGGGTGTGTAGATAGGAGCATGAGGAGGTTTTACAGAGGTGGAGCTGGAAGCTTCTTAAATGGGATACACCATTTGCATTGTTGTGAGAAGGTGGGGTAATGTTCTGATGAGAGGAGCAACAGGGTCAGTTAAACTGAGCTTCATTTTAGCGTGAGCCAAACTGACAGAGTAGAGGGTCTAAATTAAGTAGGGACCAATAAGAGCAAGTTACTGCAGATTCTTTCTAGAATAAGGTAGCCATTGAGAGAAGGAATAATGATATTAGACCTGTATATAACACTTACTACATGGCAGACCTTCACAGCAACCCTATGTAATCAGTCTTATTACTCTCACCCCCATTTCACAGGTAGAGAAACTAAGGAACAGAGAGGTTAAGTAACTTACCCGAGGTCACACAGCTTTGTAGTGGAGCCAGGCAGCTTTACCTACTGCCTCTTACTTCATTATGTAAGTGGGAGCAGTTGAAGAAGGCTATTTTGGATCAATGTGGTCTATAAAAAGAGTACTTCTTCCTTATGTTTCCTGCTCCTAAATAATCCCAGTAACACAATTTTGATAAAGATTATCCCACCCACCCAACATTTTTTGGAATGTTGTTGGAATAACTCCAAGCATGATCCTGGGCTTTCTTATCTTCTTTGTTCTTTTTATAAGCTCTCCTTACCATCATCTAGGCCCATGACTGAATCCCAATGACTTAATATACACATTTATATCTCCAGCTCCAATCTCTCTCGAGGGCTAGACTTGAACATCCAACTCTACAACAGGGGTCGGCAAGCTAAGGCCAAATCCTGTTTACAGCCTGTTTTGTAAATAAAGTGTTACACAATCACACACTTATCCATTGCCTCTGGCTGTCATTGTCTATGGCCACAAGAACAGAGTTGAGGTGGTGGGGCAGAAATCAGGTGGATTTAGGGGCACCTGGGTGGCTCAGTCGTTAAGCGGCTGCCTTCAGCTCAAGTAATGATCCCAGAGTCCTGGGATCGAGCCCCACATCGGGCTCCCTGCTCGGCGGGGAGCCTGCTTCTCCCTCTCCTTCTCCCCCTGCTTGTGTTCCCTCTATCGCTGTGTCTCTGTCAAATAAATAAAATCTTAAAAAAAAAAAAAAAAGAAATCATGTGGCTTTAAAGCCTCAATATTTACTGTTTGGTCCTTTACAGAAGAAGCCGGGCCTCTTCAATGAGAAGTCTTTTTTTTTTCCTCCAGCTTTACTGAGATAAAATTGACATGTAACTTATGTACGTTTAAGGTGTACAAAGTGTTGATCTGATACACTTACGTATTGCAAAATGATGACTACCATGGCATTAGCTAACTCCTCTATCATGTCACATAATTACCATTTCTGTCTTGTGGTGAGAACAATTAAGATCTACTCTCTTAGCGACTTTCAAGTAGATAATACAGTATTATTAACTGTAATCACCATGCTGTACATGAGCTCCCCAGAGCTGGTTAATCTTATAACTGGAAGTTTGTACCCTTTGACCAACACCTCCCCATTTCCCCCACCCCATGGCCCCTGGTAACCACCACTCTGCTCTGTGTTGCTCTGAGTTTGGCTTATTTATTTTTAATTTGTTTAGTAATCCCTACACCCAACGTGGGGCTTGAACTCACAACCCTGAGATCAAGAGTTGCATGCTCCACTGACTGAGCCAGCCAAGCACTCCTTTGGCTTTTTTAGCTTCTCAATCTGTTTTTCTCAATCTGGCTTATTTCACTTAGCATAATGCCCTCAAGGTCCATCCATGTTGTTGAAAACAGCAGGATTTCCTTCTTACTCATGGCTGAATAATATTCCACTGTGTGTGCACACACAAGCACACACACATCTTTTTTCTTTCTTTTTTTTTTTCTTTTAAAGCTTTTGTTTATTTATTTGAGAAAGAGTGAGAGAGAGCGCGTGCATGAGCAGGGGGGTAGGGGCAGAGGGAGAGGGAGAAGCAGACTCCCCACTGAGCAGGGAGCCCAATGTGGGACTCGATCCCAGGACCCTGGGATCATGACCCGAGCCAAAGGCAGACGCTTAACCATCTGAGCCCCCCAGGTGCCCCACACATCTTTATTCATTCATCTGCTGATTTGATGCTTCTCCTCCCAACAACCCATTCTTCCCTCTTTACATAGCTCCACTAACCATCCAGTTGCTCGAGTCAAAAATATGTGAAGCATCCTTGATCCTGACCTTCCCACTGCTTTTCATGTGCTGAGACTGTCGGTTCTGTTTGCAAAGTCTTGATCCAAGCCTGTTCACTTCTCTCCATGTCCATGGCCACCAGCCAGCCCCAGCATGGACCTCCTCCACAGTATTTTCATATCTTAGCCTCCTCCAGCCCCTTTCCACACAGCAATCAGAATGATTTTTTAAAATCAAACCTATTTGTATCATTTCACCCACCTGCTTAAAACCCATCTATGGCTTCCGATGCTACTTGGAACTGGGCTGTGCCTAATCTGCCAGCTTCATGTGCCCTTCCCTCACTGACTTTCAGCTTCTCTAGTCTCCTGCCTAAAACACGTATAAGTCTTCTGGCCACAGGACCCTTGCATATGTGCCTTCCTCTCTCACAAAACTCTTTCCACTGGCTCCTCCATCACAGGCTTGACTCCTTTGATCTCTTGGTCTCAGTTTATAAATGTCATTTCTTTAACCTCCCCTCAAACCACAGGTCTCCTTCCTCTCCCACCGCCACTCCAGTTTCTCTTTTTCTCATTGCTCCCTGTGTGGGCTGCCATCATAGCATTTATCCTAATCTGTAATTATCATCTCACTGCTTTTATGTGCACATCGCCTCTCTGTTCCATTAGTAACTAGACTGTAAGTAGCACAAAGTCAGAGATTGGGTCAATCTTGGTCACAGCTTTATCCTCAGAGTCCAGCACAGGGTTTGGCCAGAGAGTATTTTCAGCTTTGCCAGCTGTAGGGTCCCTGCCACAAATACTCAAGTCTGCTGCAGCACAAAAGCAGCCACACGGGGAAGCCAATGCACACGGCTGTGTTTCAGTAGAACTTTATTTATGGGCACTGCAGTGTAACTGTCGTCTTATTTAATGTGTCATGAAATATTATTCTTTTGGGGTTTTTTTCTTTTTTTTTTTTTTGCCTCCAACCACTTAAAACTGTAAAAACCATTCTTAGCTCAAAGGCTGTACAGAAGCATTTGGCCATAAGTACTTTGCCAGCCCCTCATCTAGCACATTGCTTGGCAGATTCTCCCAATTTTTTTCTTTCCTTTCTTTTTTTGGAAATAAAGAAGACATGCAGGGAAGAACTTAAAAATGAGAAACGTTCTCCAAACAATACTCCTTAAGTGTGCATTCAGAGAGGACGCAATGCATGGTTAGACACAAATGTGATTATTTTGCAATTGACATGATCCATATAGACCGCAACCAAAAGTCCCTTCATCGCTCGGCAGCTTCCGAAAGATCCACTTCCCTCTGTGTTGTGCAGACACGGCCACTCTCGTAAATAGCAGTGATAAAATAGGAATTAATATCAAGTGACCCCTAGAAACTTCTTAGAGAGATGACGAATAACTCAACAAAACATGTCTATCTGATCATTATATAATACGGGACACACACACACACACACATACACACACACACACACCCCCCCCAAAGCTTTCCAGTTTAACCATTGGCTTTTTGTTCCTCTGGATTCTGAATTGCCCCAACCTCTTCTTCTCTTTCACCAGAACACGGAGACCCTTTTCCTTGGAGGAGCGGGTCTTGACCACGAGAAGAGCACCCAAGTCAGCGATGCGCATGCTCCGTTGACTCTTGACTCTTGACGCTGTTCTTTACACCGCCAGCCATTCTCGGTTCCCACTGCCATTCAAGTCATCAGAACTGTGATGCTAAAACGATTTCTCTTTGTTCTCCTGCGCTTTTGTTCCTCAGGCTCAGAGGTGTCCGTTAAAACGAGACTGTTTATGCCATATAATTAATTTAGCAAAGGTAGTGGGGAAGTGTTGAGATCAATGATTCCTCGTGTTTATTAAAAAAAAAAACCCTTTATTTTAAAAAAAAGTTTCTTTCTATAAAGAAAATGAATAATTTTTGAAAAAAAGAAAATGAGTAATTTTTGAAAACTTTTTTTTTCTCCAACATAGAACTCTAAAGGGGGTGAAAGAGTTCAGAATGTACTTTTCTGAAGATTTATCATATATAAGAATCTGATTTACAAGCACAGCTTTTTAGCAAAAAAATGTTCCTTTCTCTGAATGCCAACTTACGACAATGATCTACATATCAGTTCTCAAAAGCATGATGTGATTTTCTTGATCTTTTTTTAAAAGATTTTATTTATTTATTTGAGAGAGAGAATGAGATAGAGAGAGAGAGCATGAGAAGGGGGAGGGTCAGAGGGAGAAGCGGACTCCCTGCTGAGCAGGGAGCCGGACGCCGGACTCCATCCTGGGACTGCAGGATCATGACCTGAGCCGAAGGCAGTCACTCAACCAACTGAGCCACCCAGGTGCCCGATTTTCTTGATCTTTTGAAAGAAGAATAATGTGACCTTATTCAGGCTTGAAAAAGTCTCAGCTCAAGTGTCTTTGGGGAAAAAGCCACGCTTAGTAAATTATTAACCCCACTGGCACTCCTTCAAGGTTACGCTATCATAGGTAAGAGAGGGACTGTAGCCAAGATCACAAATTTTAGTTCAAACACACTCCTCTGGAATATTTAGACCCTTAAATTTCAGGTGCTTTAAATTCGGTCAATAGAATATATTTAATAAACACCTCTACTGAGTGAAATACAAAGCATTGGGTATAAATCATCTCAGTTTAATATAGAAAAAGGTTGCTCGTGAATTCCTTCATTAACGGAAACCCCAGAGGGAACATGAGTCCCTAGTATGCGCCACACTCCTTCACATACAGACGTTCAGTTCTCCCCACAACCCCGTGGGCTATGGAAAACTGAGGCTCAGAGAAGGTTAGTAAGGCATTCAAGGTGAGTGGTGGGCAAGCATTTGAACTCCCCTCTCTGTTTCTTCTTCCTTTTTTTTTTAAGATTTTATTTATTTATTTGAGAGAGAGAGAGAGAGCACATGAGAGGGGGGGAGGGTCAGAGGGAGAAGCAGACTCCCCACTGAGCAGGGAGCCCGATGCGGGACTCGATCCCGGGACTCCAGGATCATGACCTGAGCCGAAGGCAGGCGCTTAACCAACTGAGCCACCCAGGCGCCCCTCCCCTCTCTGTTTCTATGTTCCAATTTTTTTATATGTTGAAACACAGAATTTAATTGCTCACTCTTCAATACTGGATTTGGGAACCAGTGGGATTCTAGACACCTGATGACAGCCACCAGTGAAATAAATATATTTACAACTGCAGTGGGAATAAAATTAATATAAAAATCCATACACACATAAAATTATAAGTGTGCTCCCTGTATACTCTAAATAAATGAAACTATACCAACCCCAAACTGCTTACCAAGTAGTTTAAGCGGTAGCATATCGCTCACTGGATTTCGTAATAATTTTCAAATAATTTCTGATTTTTTAGAAATGGTTGATGTGCTCTGTTACTTGACGCAGCTACGATCAGCTAAATGATGCCTCTGTCCGAGCCATGATGTAACACAAGGAACCACATCTAACTCTTCCAGTGATGGTCCCCTTAAATGGATGTGGGCCCCAATGCCAGATCTTGGATTTGTTGTGGCCCAGGGACCAGCAGGCTGGGTGCCCCAGATCTGAGCCTGTGAATACTACGACGTTCTTCGGCACAGCACGGACCAGGAGAACTATGGCTCTGCAGATCATGAGGCCACCAACACCCCTTGCCCCAGCCTGCTGGGCACCCCCGCCCCATTGCCATCACTAAGTACCCTCCACCCCACTGCCCCCACATCCCATTGCCTGCCTTTGAAGCTGCCAGTAAGCTCTATTATCTGGTGACTTCTTATCTAATCAGCAGAGAGTATATGCTAACGGCAACATTATTCTCGCCCTGAATTTACTCTCAGCCTCTGATGAACCCACAGCAAATTGATGAAAACATTTTTCAGCTGCTTTTCCTAGCTGGGATATTAATATATTTAATATCTCTATAACCGGGGCGCCTGGGTGGCTCAGTCGTGAAGCGTCTGCCTTCGGCTCAGGTCATGGTCCCAGGGTCCTGGGATCGAGCCCTGCATCGGGCTCCCTGCTCCGCAGGAAGCCTGCTTCTCCCTCTCCCACTCCCCCTGCTTGTGTTCCCTCTCTCGCTGTGTCTCTCTCTCTGTCAAATAAATAAATAAAATCTTTAAAAAATATATCTCTATAACCTACTGAGACACACAGCCACTACAACGCTTGGTTATCATGCCGTTCAATGACAGGGCGGTTACCATCCACTAACGAGTTTGTATTAGAAGGCAAGTTCTTCAGTAGTTTTACTACTGCTAGCAGTCACTATGTTGCTATTTACCAATTAGCATAGACATATATCCATGTCAGGTTGAAACTTCTGAAACTGCTGACAGTCAACCATTTCCGACCGGCCCAAACAGCAATTTCGAAATGTGTGGTTGCACCTGCCAGTTCTAACAACTTGAATGGCGGTACTGGGTACACCTGGGGAATCGGCTCCCTGACTGAGATAAACGTGCTTCTCTCTCGGCCTCTCAAGCAGAGGCAATTTAGTTTCCCAGTAGTGCTGAGGCTGAGAAAGCCCGCTCTAGGCTAATCTGTCGACTAGCTGGCCACGCCTGGGTGTGCTACCCTCGCTTGCATTTTTTTTTTTTTTAAGATTTTATTTTATTTATTTGAGAGAGAGAATGAGAGACAGAGAGCATGAGAAGGGGGAGGGTCAGAGGGAGAAGCAGACTCCCCGCCGAGCAGGGAGCCCGATGCGGGACTCGATCCCGGGACTCCAGGATCATGACCTGAGCCGAAGGCAGTCGCTTAACCAACTGAGCCACCCAGGCGCCCCTACCCTCGCTTGTATTTCACATCGCTCAGTTTCTTCGGGCCCTACCTTTGTGCTGAATCTCGACTAGTACACCACTTATATTTCATTAACTTGGTAAAGACAAAACAATTGGAAACCAGAAGCTAGGAAACTGGTAGACCACAGATTAAAAAAAAAAAAGCAGCTCTACTGTGATTGTAAAACATTTTGGGACGCTTGGCTGGCTCAGTTGGTAGACTGTGTGACTCTTGATCTCAAGGTCGTGAGTTCAAGGCCCAGGTTGGGTGTAGAGCCTACTTAAAAAAACAGACCACAAAACAAAACAAAGAAAGAGAAAACAAATGAGTAATGCCGTTGTCTACTGCCTACAGGGAGTCCAGGTCTATAGCAGTGGGCCCTCATTTTTTCCAGACTTTTCACCTAAAACCTCCCCTAACAGATCCTCTGCCTCACCCACAGTGGTTTACCCAATTGTCTTAAGATACCTTGTTCTTTCTGGGATTTTTACGTTTACCCATACTGGAACTCAGCTGTGTTTTCACCCTTATTCTCTACTTACTTGCTACACTTACCATGGTGATGCTCACGGACAACCTGCTTGTTCAATATGTGTTTTTTTGTTTTTGTTTAATTTATTCATTTGAGACAGAGAGATACAGAGAGAGAGAGAGAGGGAGAGAGAGAGAGCACGATCAGGGGAGAGGCAGAGGAAGAGGAAGAAGCAGGCTCCCAGACGAGCCAAGAGCCAGACGTGGGGCTCGATCCCAGGATCCTGGGATCATGACCTGAGCCGAAGGCAGACGCTTAACCATCTGAGCCACCCAGGCGCCCTCAATATGTGTTTTTTTTTTTTTTAAAGATTTTATTTATTTATTTGAGACAGAATGAGATACAGAGAGCATGAGAGGGAGGAGGGTCAGAGGGAGAAGCAGACACCCTGCCGAGCAGTGAGCCCGATGCGGGACTCGATCCCGGGACTCCAGGATCATGACCTGAGCCGAAGGCAGTCGCTTAACCAACTGAGCCACCCAGGCGCCCCTCAATATGTGTTTTATGAATTAACTGAGTGAACATATTTCACACGTTATTTTATATACTTGCCTTTTTTTTTTTAAGATTTTATTTATTTATTTGACAGAGAGAGACACAGTGAGAGAGGGAACACAAGCAGGGGAGCGGGAGAGGGAGAAGCAGGCCTCCCGCGGAGCAGGGAGCCCGATGCAGGGCTCGATCCCAGGACCCTGGGACCATGATCTGAGCCGAAGGCAGATGCTTCACGACTGAGCCACCCAGGCGCCCCTATATAGTTCCTTTTAAAGTAAACTGTATTGGGTCAACTGGGTGGGCACAGTCTGTTGAGCACCTGACTCTTGATTTCTGCTCAGGTCATGATCTCAGGGTCGTGAGATGGAGCCCTGCATCGGGCTCCACGCTCAGCACGATGTCTGCTTGATATTCTCTCTCTCCCTCTCCCCCCACCCACTGCTCGTGGGTGTGCTCTCTCTCTCAAATAAATAAAATCTTTTAAAATAAATAAATAAAACTGTATTGTGGGATAATTTTTAAAAATTTTTTTAAAGATTTTATTTATTTGAGAAAGAGAGCATGTGTGTGAGCAAGCGGAGTGGTAGGTAGAGGGAGAGGGACAAGCTGACTCCCCACTGAGCTGGGAGCCTGATGTGGGGCTCGATCCCAGGACGCTGGGATCATGACCTGAGCTGAAGGCAGACACTTAACCAACTGAGCCACCCCGGTGTCCCAGGAAAATTTTAGATATACAGAGAAGTTGCCAAGCTAGTACAGAGTTCCCAGACAACCCTTCACTCAGTCTCCTGTCCCATTCCCATCTTACAGAACTGGGGTCCATTTGTCAAAAGTAAGAACTTCACATTGGTTCGATACCACTAACTACACTCCAGATGTCATTTGATTTTACTATTTTACCATTAGGGGGTTTTTGCTCCTGTTCCAGGATCCAGTCCAGGACACCACCTTGCATTTAGTATACAGTGTTTTTTCTTTTAGTATTTCCTCGAAAGAAGAGTTTCTGAAAGAATGGCATGTATCTCAGTTTATATTTCAAGGAGAAATGCAACCCTGAGGTGAACTGCCTGCTCTAGGCCACAATGAGAAACCCATGCCTTGAGGTTCTGTTTTCTTTGCTTGTCGTAGTGACGTTGAGGTGTTGTAGCCTGTCACTTGAACGAGTTGCCGACTTTTTTTTTTAAGATTTTATTTATTTAATTAATTTTTTTGTAAAGATTTTATTTATTTATTTGACAGAGAGATAGAGAGAGAGCACAAGTAGGCAGAGTGGCAGGGAGAGGGAGAAGCAGGTTCCCCGCTGAGTGGGGAGCCCTATGCGGGGCTCGATCCCAGGACCCCGGGACCCTGGGACCATGACCTGAGCCGAAGGCAGACGCTTAACCAACTGAGCCACCCAGGTGCCCCAAGATTTTATTTATTTATTTGACAGAGGGAGAGAGAGAGCGAGCACACAAGCAGGGGGAGCAGTAGAGGGAGAGGGAGAAGCAGACTCCCTGCTGAGCAGGGAGCCCGATGCGGGGCTCGATCCCAGGACCCTGGGATCATGACCTGAGCCAAAGGCAGGCAGACGCTTAACCGACTGAGCCACCCAGGTGCCCCGAGTTGCTAACTTTTAAAACAGAGACCAGTTCCTAGAAAAGCCAGATCTAGGACTTCTCTTGAAGAATCCAAAGATCTGGACACCAGCCCTGCTTTGGCATCGAGCCACAATTGTTTACCCCGTGGTCAAGGCTGTCCCCTTTTGCGGGGGGTAGCAGTCTCCCCTCTGCCATGCCCCAGCAGTCTCTATTTTATCCCCATGGAGGTCAAATGTCAAGTGCCCTTTCTCATCAACATTGTGCTTCTGTTTGTCGTTACGCCATGCCCTCACCGCCCATTTCCATCGTCGTCCTGGCTCTAGAAGGCGGCTGATTTTCCTTGTCTACCTCTAAGCCTTAGGACCCATTTAAATTAAAGGACAAATAGCTGCCTGGCTCCAATTATCCTGGGCCTGCAGCTTGGGACATGCATGCATCTGGAGAAATTTAATTACCCTGGAGCCACGTGATAGCACGCAGCAGAGCTGGGGTTTGAACCCAGCTGGATCCGATCTCCCGAGCCTGTCCCCTGAGCTACTGTACACACTGTCCCCACTTACTGCTTAGGCTTTCTGTCCCGTGATTCCTCTGTGTTAAGAAAAAGGAGAGCAAAAGCATGTTTCTGTCCCCGGCCACCCCTTCCACTTCCGTGAGCAGGAAGCAGGGTCCAGGGGTCTCCTGGTCTCTCGTTTCCCTAGTGCCTGCCTCATAACCAGATCGCAAAGGCTCGGAGTTAGAGATGCTTACTTCCAATTCATGTGTTTGTTTATTCTCGTCCCCTTCCTAAAGGGTTTTGGAGCCGCTTGAAGAGAAAAAGCACAGAAATCATAAAGCTGAACATACTAACACAGCTTCAGAAGACCTAGTGGGTTTGGAAGAACTCCATTAGAAAGCCAAGCTAATAGAGAACATTGGAAACCCCAAACGGCTCTGAGCTTCCAGGCAGCCAAGGGAGGCAAAGAAGGCAAAGTAGCGTCTACGATTCCCGGAGCAACCTTGGGAGATGGGGGGCACCCCCAGACTCAGGATTTTGCAAGGCAGCTTCTGACATTTACTGAAGATCCGGTTGCAGGGAGAAATGAAAGGACCCCCTGGCCAGAAGCTGAAGCAGCTCAGCACCTCTGTTCTTAATACATCAATTTTAGGAGCCCTCTATTATACACGAGGCCAAGCCATCCAAGCCAGCCATCCAAGGAGGTTCCCCCCTTTCCCTCCCAGAAACTGCTTTGTGATTCCCAGCTGAGAGAGGCTTCCCCTCACAGGTAAACACATTTCAAAGGCCGTTTGAAACACAAAACTGATCCTATTTTTGAGACGAGGTTAAACTTGTACTTGAATATGGGGGGAATCGGTATTTGCTCAGAAGAATAGAGGCAAGATTGACACTGAAGTTCGATGAGGAGTCATGGTGTGTGTTCAGGGGAGTAAACAAGATCTTTCTATTAGCTGAGTTTTTCATGTTTAGAGTACAAGGCATGAAGTTCTCTTGAATATGGATGAGCTGGAGCAAGTCTTTTCAAAAACGTTCTCAGAGAAAGTGTTTTTTAGAAGGAGAAAAAAGAGAGAGAGACAGAGATGTTCTACATGTACCTGGAGAAATGACCTGAACCAGCAGGAAGCCATCCCAGGAGAGATAGTACTGGCCTTGAAGTGACAGCCACTGGGTTTGGCTGGGGGGTCTTGCAAAACTGAGCTGGTGGGCCACCAGCTCTCATGTTAGAAACACAAGTCGAGGCGGTCATCTTTCTCCCTTCTGCGATACCTAGCGTCAGAGCAGCCCCACCATGTTGCACAAACAAGGGGCTGTGATTCACGTCACCGGCCACGTGGCACAGGCCTCCTGGAGTGGTGCAGTGCACAACCTATGTACCCATACACGGCAGACCCGAGGGAAATTTCCTCTTTTTGTTTTCTTGTCTGCTGGATGAGCAAGTACAAAAATAAAGAGCCAGTGACTTGGACAAATAGTGTGATGTGCTTCGCTTTAACCCAAAAAAAGGATTGCCAAGTAGGTGAATATAGAATCGGGTTTTTTAACTAACTAATTTAAGTTATAGAAAAGGAGTCAGTTGTCTTAAGAAATCCTGTGGTGATTTTTTTTTCATAAAGAGAGGAAGCCTTTCACAAAGTAAATAATCATCCCATATAATCAGAAAAATTTGGATTTTCCTGCCTTTGTTTTGCTTTAAATAAAGTACGTTGAAATGAAGGACATTGGTCTGGGATGTGGCCTGGGCTGTGGAATTTTTAAAAGATCCCAGGTGATGCTAATGTCCAGACAGATGTCAAAACCACTGGGGTAGTCCAGTTCTACCCCCTTCTCTAGACAAACCTCTCCTAGGAGAGATTCTTACTGGATTAGAACACAGACAAGAGCTTAGCCATCAATTCTGTTTTCTTTCACATCCTTGTGTGTTTCATATACCATATCTTGAAACTTTTGGTTGAACCACATTTCATTTTACGTCAAATAATTTTGAACATCTACTCTGCATTAGGCACTTAAAACAAAAAATACCAACAACAACCCAGCTCACATTTCAGGGATCAGATCATTGTTCGAAAGAGAAGATGTGTTCTTAATTTAGCCACTAGATGGCAGGAATTTGTAAATCAAAGTGAACATACACCCAAAGCCCACGATAAATCAAAGCATTTTTTACTACAAAAACAAATAAATGGCCCCTTGGTGAGGATGGGACAGGCTTAGGCAGTATTTTAAGGGAAGTGCAATTTATCTCTGATGCCTCTAGAGTTCCCTTCCCCCCCCACCTGCTTTGGCTCTGCTCCCATCTGGTACTGACCTGCCCCCACATTGGTGTGTACCCTGCTGGTCCGCTCCTCCTGCTGGGAGCGCCATGTCTCCTGCTGATCAGGAAGGGCTGGGAGAGCCAACCAAGCGGCGGACCATGGCACGTGGATTACGCCAACCCCAGGCCGATGTATGCAAGATGGGGGACAGTGAGTTTTGACTCACTATAGTTGCTTCCGGAGGACAATGCAACTCGTAGAGCTGGGAAGGAAATGTGGGCACACTGCTGCAGGATCCAGGATGCATGCGGACCTGATCTGTGGAGGAAGCCACAGGCCCTTGGGACCCTAGGCAAGCAGGTGTGCTGACTTGGGTGACATACCACTGTAGTTGGGATCAGGACAGTCTCCATGTTTAAACGATGACAGAGAAGCGAAGGAAGGGTAGTTTGATCCATCCCCCACTATTACCTGTCAGTGCTAGCAGGTGAATATGGCTGTTTCTGCTTTAGTTTTTTTAGCCTCAGATTAGGTAGGCCCTCTCCCTCAGCCTGAGTCCTTGGAGAGACGATGTCCTTTTTATGCCTCAGCTAAAATCTCCACCTGCTAATTTTCAGCCACCAAACTTGTAGATTGAAACTGCTCTTCTATAGCAATGACTCAGTGCTTTTGATAGTCAGGTGGGACAAAAGATGCCTGTAGAACACCCATCTGGGGACACCTGGGTGGCTGAGTCAGCTGAGCATCCAACTCTTGATTTCGGCTTGGGTCATGACCTCAGGGTCCTGGGATCGAGCCCCGCAGTGGGCTCTGTGCTCGGTGCCGACTCTGCTTGGGATTCTACCTCTCCCTCGGCCCCTTTCCCTGCTTGTGCTCAATCAATCAATCAATCAAATCTTAAAGAAAAAGAATACCCATCTGACTCATTTCCACTTTCCAATGGAGGAAAGATGTAAGAGATAACAAGGGAATCTTGCTTTATAAGCACTTTTGGCTAATAATGTCATCTTTAGCAATAGGAATGGGGAAGACCACCAAAATCCACCTGCACCTTCCTGGGCCCATGGCCACACACGAAAAGTTGGAGAAAACGTATGGAGGATGTGATTTGAAAATGTATCTAAAATATTGCTGTCAAGTCAGTCCATCCTGTTTCCTGATGTTTCAGACATGTGCAAATTTCCCAGTTGCCTTTGCAGTTAGGAGCGGGGGCAGGTGGCTGACTTCTAGCCAGTGGAACTGGAGCAGAAGTGACCTGGAGGGCCACAGCCTCCTCCACGGCCTTCCCCCCTCCCTGCTGGCTTCACTGGTGACCAGAGCGTGCCTGGAAGCCACGTGCTGAAGGTGCTGGAGCTGCCATCGACCTGGGGCGCTGAGTGGCTGTGCGGAGCTGAGCCCCTCCCTTCCCTCTCCCCACCAACCTTGCCCGCTGCCCGCCTCCCATCTCTCTACTCCTGCCCCTTCCGAGTGCTGTGTGAATCAGAAACGGCTTTACAAGAGCCATTACGTGCTGGATCTACCGGCTACCGCAGTTCAGCTTCTAACGAAGCATGTAGATGATTCCTATTCGGAGTCTAGATCTTAGGCACCGTACACCCTGTTTGGGGAAATTACAGGCCCCCGGTTGGCAAAAGCATACCTTGGGCTGACAAAAATCACTGCCAACAAGCTAGAGGAAGACTTTACAGTGGAACGCAACTGCAAATCACACTCTGGGGGGCACTGATTGTGCATTCTCCGTGTTCTCGAAAAGTTTGGGAATCTCAGTTCCGCGCGAGCTTTAGGGCGCCCGGCCTGCGTTGCAGAATGCTCAATTAGATTGCCCCGCCAACCCTGGTCACGCGCCAGTTTTCGTTCACGAAACCTTACTTTAGTGACTTTTTATGACCCGCCTAGATGGAAAGCCACTTAAAACCAGCGATAGATGAGGGGAGATAGCAGCGTGGTGGTGGACGTGGGGCTGCGGGGGCGGGGGGGGGAACCAGGGCCTGGAGAACGCCGCAAGGTCCCCCACCACCCAGGACCCGGGACCAGCTGTCTCCCCCGCAACCCCGCACACCTGTCTCCCCCCCACCTGTCTCCTCCCTCCTGAACAATGCGCCTGCACGTGATCTCTTCCAGAGCTAACGTTTTAGGATTCTGTCGTCATTCATTTTTTTTTAAATTTTTGCTTTTCTTTCATTTAGTTTTTATTCTTATAAACACCGATTGATAAATTTTTGATTGAATAATCCCCGCCATCAATATTGTATTGGTTTCAGGTGTAGAAACGCGGATGGTTTAAAACGGGGGGGTTGGCAAACTTCTTCTGTAAAGAGCCAGATGGTAAATATTTTAGGCTCTGTGGGCCCCAGGGACCCTCGCAACGACTTACAGCCTTCCGTCTGCCCTTGTCGTGGGAAAGCGGCCAGCGACAGCAAGGAAACACATGGGCGGGACTGTGTGCCAGGAAAACTTCGTTTACAGCGAGAGGCGGCCGGCTCCGCCCCCGCCGGCCCATCCACCCTCTGGTGGTTCTGCCGCAGGTAACCACCGCTTACAACCTTCCCATTTCTCCCCTCATTAACCTCCGTAGCTCTCCATTATATGGACACACAGTTACTGCCTAGGAAGCTTGCACGGCTTCAACCAACCCTCCAGCTGATTTGCGTTCAAGTTGGAGACCCCCTGCTCCAGAGGATTTTCTCTGTTCTGTTATTGAAAATGTATGTAAAAGAGTGCTTAAAAATATGTTTGCTTTTCTCGTAAGCCCAGTCCTCCTGTTACTAGCCCCACCTTTATCACTGGTTCTAGAGTTTTTCTGGAACCATCTCCTTCTCTTTCTTTGGGACTCCCTCCTTTGGGGGGCGGGTGGGGGGCCTGTCTTCCAGTAGCTTCCTGAGCAATAACGCATAGGAAATAAGTTTTTGCAGTTCTGCAAGTCTGAAAATGGCTTCAGCATACATCATTCACACTGAACTCCAATCTTGGCTGTCTGCAGAATTGTTAATTGGAAATTGTTTTCTCCCAACATTTTAAAGGTTTCGTTCTATAAACAGTAGTCCCCTTTATCTGTGGGGGATTCGTTCCAGAACCTCCGGTGGATGCCTGAAACCCCAGCTAGTACCGAAGGTGACATGCGATGTTTTGTCTTATGCACACTTCCCATGCCTATGACAGTTTGATTTATAAATTAGGTACAGTAAGAGATTAACAGCAATAATAATAAAGTAGAACCATTATAATAATATACTGTAATAAAAGTTAGGTGAATGTGGTCTCTCGAAATATCATATCGTGCTGGGCGCCTGGGTGGCTCAGTTGGTTAAGCAACTGCCTTCGGCTCAGGTCGTGATCCTGGAGTCCCGGGATCGAGTCCCACATCGGGCTCCCTGCTCGGCAGGGAGTCTGCTTCTCCCTCTGACCCTCCCCCCTCTCATGCTCTATCTCATTCTCTCTCTCAAATAAATAAATAAAATCTTTAAAAAAAAATATCATATCGTGCTGTACTCACCCTTTTTCTTGTGATGAGGTGACATGATGAAAGGCCTGCGTGATGAGATGAAGTGAGGTAACTGATGCAGGCTACTGTTGACCTTCTGAGGAGAGGTCAGGAGGAGGAGCATCTGCTTCCAGACGGCAGTTGACTTTGGGTAACCCCAACCGCGGAAAGCGAAACAGCAACAGCGGATAAGCGGGGACTGCCCTCGTTCTCCCAGCTTCGTTTCTGTTGAGAAGATCAGAGCATTTCAACTTCTGATCTTTGGCACGAGGTTTTCTTCCCCACTTTCCCTGGGGAAGCCATTCCTGTGCAATCTTTTTCCCCCTGGCTTTTTCCCTCTGACTGTTTCGTTCTCTAATTTTAACATTAGAAGGTTCCCTTTGATGATAATATCAATTAATAAAAGCTAACATTTTTATGGCACCTACTGTCTGGCAGAAACTCTTTCAAGTACTTTACACATATTAACTCACTTAATCTTAACATTCCTAAGTGGAAGTTACTATCAGAGATGAGGACATGCGAGGCTCAGGTGTCTCAACTGTCTGCTAACATTTAAGACATGGCACCAAAGAGAGGGGCAGAAGCCGTGTACCAGTGAATGGGGCTTGTCAACCAGGGGTTTCATGGAGAGTGATGGAGACATCGGTGATAAGAGCAATAATGGCCCCCAAAGGTGTCCTGGCCCTCAGCTCTGGAACCTGAGAATATGTTCCTTTATGTGGCAAAAGGGGACTTCGTCCATGCGGTTAAGGACATTGAGATGGAGAGATGATCCTGGACATTCCAGGTGGGCCCGGTGTGTTCCCAAGGGTCCTTGCAGATGAAGAGGAAGGCAGGAGTCAGAGAAGATGTGAGGAAAGAAGCAGAGGTTGGGTCATAAAGGGCCATGAGCCAAGGAATGCAGGCAACATCCATCATGTCGGGTATCTTGAATAGATACAATGTCGTATGTCAATTCTATCTCAGTACAACTGAAAAAAACTCCCTATTTTTAGCCTAGGGGGAATGGGACAGAGAAAAGTGCTGAATTTTAATGGACCATCTTTAACTGGAAATCCTGGTCATTAAATTGATATTTGGGTGTTTCAGCAGAGATCAAAAGAAATAGAAAATTTGAACATCCAATTTTTTCAAGACTTACCCAGGGTCTTTTTTTTTTTTTTTTAAAGACTTTATTTATTTATTTGTCAGAGAGACAGAGAGAGAGAGAGCAGGGGGAGCGCAGGCAGAGGGAGAAACAGGCTCCCTACTGAGCAGGGCTTCCGATGCAGGACTCGATCCCAGGGTCCTGGGATCATGACATGAGCCACAGGCAGATGCTTAACTGACTGAGCCACTCAGGCGTCCCACCCAGGGTCCTTTGAAAATAAGTCAAATTCACTATAGTATTCCATTTTAAGCATTTAAATACATATACTAGCAGATTTTTGAATTAGCACCAAATCTCTGTATTTGAATGAACTTCCTTGAGGTCCATGTGGTAAATGATGGATTAGTGCTAATTATCTGAAAAACATGTGCTAGGAAAGCGTTGGAATGTTTTAACTGCCAATTAAATGACCACGGAAGTGCATTTTGTACTTTATTCATTCTCACAAGTCCATCAAGGTGATGTTGCTCATAAAACTAGAATATCCTTAGAGACAGCAGTGAGGTTCTTGTATGGACTAAGCTATGAGGAGACATGTTTCAAATGATTTTCAGCCTGAAGAGCTTCTCTTCCATGCTGTTTGGCAGCACCTTTAGGGCCTTATACATTTTTCTTTTCTTTTTTTTTAAGATTTTATTTATTTATTTGACAGAGAGAGACACAGCGAGAGAGGGAACACAAGCAGGGGGAGTGGGAGAGGGAGAAGCAGGCTTCCTGCAGTGCAGGGAGCCCGATGCGGGGCTCGATCCCAGGACCCTGGGACCATGACCTGAGCCGAAGGCAGACACTTAACGACTGAGCCACCCAGGCGCCCCCTTATACATTTTTCAAAAAGATCCCAAGTCCTCAGCTGAGAAAAATTCCCGCTCATTCTGGAATGGGCCCCACTGTTTCCCACTTTGCATGAAGTAAATTGACTTGCCATGTACCTGCGAATAAAGCCCGCCTCTTACTTTTCCTCAGATACACGTGTATTCTGCCACTCTTTCTCTCTCAAATCTCACATCCAGAGTGGGTCGCAAACTTAAAACATATTTTAGAATATGGACCTTTACAGGTGACTCTTAAGAGTAGTGGTTCTCGGGGCACTCGGCTGGTTCAGTCGGTGGAACGTAGGACTCTTGATCTCCGGGTTGTGAGTTCGAGCCCCAGGTTGGGTGTAGAGATTACCTAAAAATAAAATCTTAAAAAAAAAAAAAAAAGCAGTGGTTCTCAAAGTGTGGGCCCTGGTCCCACCCGGCGTTAATATCACCTAGGACCATGGTAGAAATGCAAATTCTTGGGCCCCATCTCAGACCTAGTGAATCAGAAACCCTAGAGATGGGCCCAGAGTTTTAACAAGCCCCGCAGGGGATTGCAGTGCACACTCAAGTTTGAGAAGCCCTGCCTTGGAGGACTCCAGGATAAACTGACTGCCATTTTGGCAGCTGGTACATTGTCTGACATACTGAGGGTACTCAATAAATTTTTCAGGGAAGGAACCTAAGAAAGACTCGCTTAAGACACATAATATTGGAAGAGACAGCCGAATGGGCATAGTATATCTTTAATCTTTATAAAGGATCAATAGAGGAATCCATCATGCAGACAGGCAATGACTCTTAGGTAACTGTAGTTAAAGGTGTTGTGTCGACTTTGTGGCCAAGTGTCCTTTACTCAATACCCCGTTGTGATAAATGAGCTTACTTTAGGAAAAAGGTTTGTTTCTGAAGAAGAATTAAAAAAAAAAACAAAACATGAGCCAAGATCTGCCTTTTTGGCTTCGTTGTCAGGAAGCTTAGCGCCGCCAAGAGCATTCTCGGCTCTCTTTGTCACCGGGTCTCTTTATTTTCTATGTACCCCATTGTGCCTTTTGCATGTGCATGTGAGTAGCCGCAAAGCCTTTGGAAAAGTCAGGGTACAGGTTTGAGATAAGAAGGTTCCCAAAGGGCCTCAGGCAGCCCTGAGGCCAGGGCCAGCTAGCAGAAAGCAGGCAGCAAAGGTGACCTTGATCCCTGAGGACAATGCAGCAGCTTGCTCCTGAGAACACGGGTAAGACTCTGGAACATTTGGTAGGATGGGGGTGCAAGCTAGAGAATGTGAAAAAAACCCTGAGGGAATGGCACACAGGAATTTCTGGAAAACACGCCCTGAGCTCCTCCTCTCTTTGATCAGCTGGGTGACTTGGTGGAAGGTCAAGTTTGGTGAAGCTTGTCCTTCCAGCTGGGGGCACGCGTGGGCTCCTTCTGTGGTTAGGTTGCTCGCGGATCCTTGTATCCTTGGCCTGGGATCTTTCCAGCAATTGGATCCTTGGCCTGTTGTGACAACCAAGCAGTAGTTTAAAACAGAAATGACCGAGGGGCCCCCCGCTGGCTCAGTCAGCGGAGCCTGTGACCCTTGATCTAGGGTCATGAGTTGGAGCCTCAGGGTGGGTGTAGAGATTACTTGAAAACATAAAAAGTAAATAAAATAAAAATGACTGAGATGTGGAGGCCTTACGTGCCCAGAAATCCTTGGCCTTGGCTCTCACCAAGAGCCACGGACTACGGGCGGGCCTTCGTCACTCGCCTCGAATGAGAATGCAGCTTCATCGAATGAGCCGCTTCATGACTCCTCCCGAGGCGAGGTCATCAAAAGTGACACGACTTCTACCCACTGTCTCCTTGGGTCACACGCTGTGGGGGGTGGGAGAGGGGAGGCTGCTGGGGAGCAGTCGCAGGGAGGAGACACTGCGGGAAGAACACCGTGCTAGAGAATGATGGGGGGCTCTGCCGCCCCCCGCTCCAGCTGTTGGCATCTGCCCAGCCCACGTGCAGACCTGGGACTGAAGCAGCTTTGAGACGGCTGCAGCCTCAGCCATCGGCTGGCCCTAGTCCCACGGGAAACCCTGAGCCGGAGCCCCCCGCCCAGCGGAGCCCACTCAGTGCCCCCAACCACGAGGGATAGGAATGGATCAAGGAGCGCTGACTGAGGGCACCGGGTTTGGGGGCGGTTTGTTACACGACAGTAGATTTGTGCAGCCTGCACCTGGGCACTTTTCATCCCGTGGCTTCGTGGTATCCCCTCCCTGGGTTTTCCTCCTGCTCTGTGGCTCCCCTTCCCAGTCCCGCCATGGGCTCTTCCTCTCCTGCCAGTCTCTCAGGCGGCTTGCGTCCTCGAGGTCCCAACCTCTTCTCTTTCCATTCTTTGCCCTTTCCTTGGATCGCATCACCCCTGTTACTCCCATGACCTCAGGTAGGGGCTGGGGTAGTGGCAGGTACTGGTGACAGCCAGCCCACCAGCCATGGCGCTGCTGACCCAACAGGGTCACGTCCAGGTCTCTGGCGGCGACCCTTGATCTCATCCCCAGCACCAGGGGATGCATCATGATTAGTCTGAATCAACATGGGGCTCTCATTCCCTTTGGCCCCTGATTGGTGTGGGGGTGAGCATTTCTTCCAGGGCTGGCTAGCGAGCTGAAAGGGGAGGTTTGCTTGGGAGTTTCCCTTCCCACATAAAGAAATTACAAGAACATAGAAGCTCGCAGGGGAGACCTTCTGGCTGTCATCCTTCCCCACTTCTTCCTGCTTGAAGCATGTAGCTCGACCTCTAAAGCAAAAAGACAACGCGCGAGGGATGGAGGAGGCACAAGATAGAAAGCATTTGGTTCCTTGGTGGCATTACTGTCTCCCCGAGCTCACTCTTGCAGTGGCTTCCCTCTGTGTTTTGTGGAGGGAGAAAAATCACATATGGAACCCTCAGCGTCCTGCCTGAATTTCCTTGGGTGCGCTCTCCTGGTGCTGAACGCTACCTCTCCAATCTCGGTGCGCGTCGCTTCTAGCTGTTCACACTGCTGACCTTGAGTTCTACCGGCAGGCTACTGGAGCCACGGCCACTTTCAGCGAGAGAAGTCACAGCATGCAGCCTTCTTGGGCAGCCGAAGACCGACGGGGGCAGAGCTTTGAGACCCCAACTCCTTTCTCACACAACGCAGAGTACTAACCACTGTACGATCACGACCCCAACTCCTTTCTCTCAAAGTGAAACACCCCAGAACCCCTCCAAGATCCCAGTGACTAAGTAACTAGGATGAGAATCGGAACCCAGGCAGCCTCGTCCCCCAAGTCAGAACGCTGTTCCTTTTGACCTCTTGATCGCACTCTATTGAAATAACAGAATCCAGGAGTAAAAGCGCTCACAGCCTGGTCAAGATCACATTTACGTTTTCATGCGCCCTACCGCTTTCTGGGTCTTCTCAGTCTGTACATTCAATTTTTATATATTTGTGGTGAAATGTTTTACAGCATTTTATGCTTGATGTGCCCCATGTATGTTACAATATGTATTCTTTTCCATCTGCTCGTCTTCTGTTCCCAAGGCCCCGCTCTGCAAACCTTTCTTCCCCTGCCCTTTCTCTACCTGTCATGAAGGCAACTGGTTTTAGAAATGGTAGAACGATGTAAATGTGCAAACCCCAGACTTAGCTGCTTCTGATTGTGTGACCGCAGGCATCTTTCATCATTTCTTTGTGTCTCATTTCCTCATCTGTAATCCTGGGATCATAATACAAGGATTTACCTCCTAGGGTTGTTGGGAGGCTGAAAGGGGTGTTATCTATCCTGCCCGCAGGGTACCTAGGGCACAGTAAGTCCTTGGTGCACTTGCTGGTTATATATCGCACACCTGTTGCTATGTATATTTCCGCCTGGCAGGTCAAGGCCATCTTGGCTGGCTACTGGGTTCCTCGACTGCAATTCTCTTTTTCTCCATTGTGTATGGATGTTATTTCGCATCCTTCTAATTTAATTTTTTTTTCTAGAGAGGGAGGGGCGGGGGGGGGGCAAAGGGAGAGAGAGGGAGAGAGAGAAATCCCAAGCAGGCTCCATGCCCAGCATGGAGCCCAATGCAAGGCTCAATCTCACGACCCTGACGTCATGACCTGAACCGAAATCAAGAAGCAGATGCTTAACCCACTGAATGGGTTTAAATGTTGTTTATGAGAAGTCTGATGGCTGCCTGTTTCTTCTGCCTTTCTAGGTAATGCATGATTTTTGTCTGAACAATGCTCATAAGATTGTCTCGGTACCTCTGGAACTCAGGAATATCATCAAGACATTGCTAGGCAAGGGCCTTTGATTTCCATTAATCCTACCTGGATCTCGGTGGGCCCTTTTGGTCTGCAGCCTTGTCTTTCTTCAGAACAGGAAAATCATTCTTTTATTATCTCTTTAATTATTCATCTTCCTTTTGTTCTTTTTCTGCTTCCAGAACTCCTGTTACTTACATATTACAGTCCCCAACCTCTTGCCTTCGTGTATCCTATCTTGTTCTTCCTAAATTCTGCTTTGGTAATTTTTCTCCAGAACTTTCTCATCTTCCCAAACTGAAACTTTATGCCCATTAAACAATTCTCCTCCTCTCCAGCCCCCACCATCATTCTACTTTCTGTCTCTATGAATTTGACTATTTTGGATACCTCCCCGCCGAAAAAAATTTTTAAAGGGGGTGGCACCTGGCTGGCTCAGTCAGTAGAGCATGTGACTCTTGATCTCAGGGTCGGGATTTCAAGCCCCATGGTTGGTGCAGAGTTTACCTAAAAAAAAAAAAAATTTAGATACCTCACATTAAGTGGAATCATACAGTATTTGCCCCTTTGTGTCTGCCTTATTTCAATTAGCATAATGTCCTCGAGGTTCAGCCATGTTGTAGCAGGTGTCAGGATTTCCTTTCTTTTTTAGGCTAAATAATATTCCATCATATAGATGGACCACACTTTGGTTATACATCCACCTGTCGATGGAGATCTGGGTTGTCGCCACCTTTGAACTATGGTGCACGCTGCTGCTCGGAACACCGGTGTCCACATGTCTGCCCAAGGGGCTGCCCTCATTTACGTGGGGTGTATACGCAGCAGGGTAGTTGCTGGGTCTCATGATAACTCTATGTTTCGTTTTTTGAGGAACTATCACGCTGCCTTCCACAGTGGGTGCTCCACGTCACATTCCCAGTGCCGATGCGGGATTCCCTTTGCTCCACATTCTCGCCAACACTTGTTACTGTTTTGATTGATTTATTTATTTAGAAAGATTTTATTTATTTATTTGACAGAGAGATAGAGAGAGAGAGCACAAGTAGGCAGAGTGGCAGGCAGAGGGAGAGGGAGAAGCAGACTCCCGCTGAGCAGGGAGCCCGATGCGGGGCTCGATCCCAGGATCCTGGGACCGTGACCTGAGCCGAAGGCAGACGCTTAACGACTGAGCCACCCAGGCGCCCGTTTTGCCTTTTTTGTTTTGTTTTGTTTTAAAGATTTTATTTATTTATTTGAGAGAGAGAGAATGAGAGACAGAGAGCATGAGAGGGGAAGGGTCAGAGGGAGAAGCAGACTCCCCGCCGAGCAGGGAGCCCGATGCGGGACTCGATCCCGGGACTCCAGGATCATGACCTGAGCCGAAGGCAGTCGCTTAGCTTAACCAACTGAGCCACCCAGGCTCAGTTTTGCCTTTTTTAATAACAGCCATCATCCTACTGGCTATGAAGTGGTAGCTCCTCGTGATTTTGACTTTCATGTCCTTAATTGTTGGAGCATCTTGCGTCCACTTGGAGGTCACCGATTCTCTTCTCTTCGGTTCCCACTGCCTCTTCTATTTTATCTGTTGAATTTTATTCATTTATTCACTGAATATTTGTGTAATATGTAATGAACAGGAACAGAGACAGTGAACAAAATCCACACATTCTCTTTTAAAACTTAGAAATTATTTGCTTTGTTTGCTTTTAGCTCCAGAGAGTGTTTTTCTAATGCTGAATTTCCCTAAGTCTTCTCTTCCATTTTCTGTTTCAGTGAGAGGCACTACGTCTCTTCCATCTATTACTGTTCATTAGAAGATACCTGTTCTGGGGCTTCTGTTTGCTCTCCTTCACCTTGGTTACTGGGCTCTATTTGCTGAGAGGTCACCTTCTGCAGGTGGGTGACGCTGTTGGTGCCGCCCTCCACCCCCACCCCCGGCCCCAGGGATGGCAAAGCTCAGTCTCTCCTCCGATGGGGTGAGGTTGACCTTCACAGAAGCTCCTGGGAGAGAAAGCCTTTGGCAGAAGAAAGAACCAGTGAGCCCTCCTAGGTTAATACTCACAGAGGCAGATAACACACGTCCTGGGAGGGATTCATGCATCAGCAACTTCAGAAGATTTAGTTCCTTTTATTACTTCTACATTTTTCATTAGAACGTGTTGTGCGTGTTCTGCTCCTGAGAAAGAAAATCTGTGTGAGACGGTTGCAAAGCTTGCTCTATGATAAACCGAAGCTTTCGGTGATTTGGAAAATTTAACCCAATGTTTATGGATAAGCTCTCTCTGGTCTCCCTTTTCGGTGAGAGAGGGCAGGACTGGAAGTGTGGCCACTCGTGGGGCAGAGACAGGGGGAGAAGCAGCTAAAAACGGCTTGTGGGGAAGTTGGAATTTGGTGCCTGGGAACAGAAGTCACGGACCTGGGAGCGACTCCATGGGAAGGCTTCGGCACACACCTGCGGCGGCTTGCGATGCTCAGGCTCATGTGCCAACCGGAGCAGGCCGCAGCTGCCGGACCTTCGGTCAAACATTGTTTCTGTGAGGGTGTTTGGGGATGAGATTAACATTTAGATGGGTGCACTGAGTAAACAGACAGTACTCCCTAATGTGGGAGGGCCTCGTCCAAATCGGTGGAGGGCCTGAACAGAACAAAAGGCTGACCCACCCTCGATGAAGAGAATTCTCCCACCTGTGGGCCCAACTGGGACACCGGATCTTCCTGGTTCTCTAGCAGCTTCCTGGTGTTTGGGCTCCAACCGGGCCATGGGCCCTGCAGATGCCCAATTCGCCAGAGTCTATAATCTCATGAGCTAGTTCCTTACAGTAAGTCTCTTTCTATGGATGTACACATTCTATTGGTTCTGTTTCTCTGGAAAACCTTAATACACTTCCTCCCCAGGGATATTTGGAGTTCTAATCTTTGGCCAGGTAGCTCCACCTTTTATCTCTTGGTTCACCGGAGAACAAAGTCCTGTGCTCGTTGTTTCGTCTAGGACAGTAGAGGAAAACAATTTCAGCATCATCAGAAACACATACACACTGACGTCCATAAATGCACTTACTTACAAATTATATACATGTACCACCCCATTAATAAGTCAAAACTACTACATGCATTTACTTGCAAATTAAATAAATGGATCACTTCATTAATATGGCAAATGTGCAATACACTGTAAAAAGATGAAAAAATATAAATAGTTTTCTTCTTTCACCCCCACTGAATAGTCTTGTTCCTGGGGTGTTTGCAGTGTATTCTGCAGAGCCCTGACTCAGAGACCCCTGCCCAAGCTGAGGCTGTGGGTGCCCCCGGGCTCTGTCTGTGCGCCAGCTGGCTCTGGGGAGGACGCTGAATGGGAGTCGCGAGAGGAAGGCCGTCAGGGTCTCCAGATGACGTCACCATCTCATCTGTTCATGTTAGAGTATTTGCTTACACCAATGCATCTCCAACCTAGTGAGAAGCTTGGGTCCTCTTTCTTTCTTTCTTTTTTTTCCTATGGCTTTCCAGGTGATCGTGATGTTTAGTCAATTTGGAAAACGGTCGAACTAGACTAGGCTGCTTTCTTTTGTCTTTTGTGAACGGTCACAGCTTCATAGGAATGAAAACTAAAACGTATTTTTTTTTTCAGGCAGGTCAAAAATAAAATCAGGGACAAACGCTGGTCTGTGCCCCGAAAGGTCTGAGAAGGAATAATTTGATGAGAGACATAGGATATGTATATTTTTTATTGATTTTGCTTTTCCTTTCTTCTGAGTTTAGTATTACCCATCTCTTAAATTTTACTGAGATTGAGCTCTCTTTATACTTTCCCAGCTGCTCAAGGAAGAGATGACATGAATTAAATTTCACTTTCACTCTTGAGCATGGGCTGTGTGTGTGTGTTTGTGTGTGCGTGTGCGTGTGTATTCCAACTTTGGATATCCAGGCATTGCCACAAAAAAGTAGACAACATTTCTATCTATCACTCACAAGGTAGATATAATTAATTGGTATATTTATTATGACAATTTCCTAGCAAACAATAATAAATTGTGTTGGCCTCGAAAAAATGCAGTACATTTCAGCAATTTTCCAACATGTGAGGTAAAGTATCTCCAGGAAGGTGTATCTTCTTCTTTTTTTTTAAAAGAGTATTTATTTATTTGAGAGAGAGAGACAGCGAGAGAGAGAGGGAACACAAGCAGGGGGAGCGGGAGAAGGAGAAGCAGGCTCCCCGCGGAGCAGGGAGCCCGATGCAGGACTCGATCCCAGGACCCTGGGATCGTGACCTGAGCCGAAGGCAGACGCTTAACGACTGAGCCACCCAGGCGCCCCAGGTGTATCTTCTTCTAATTTGCATGAAGGTATCCTATGGATACCTTTTTGGCTGGGGGGTTAATTAACTGTTCCAGCTACCTCTGCTATCGACTTCCCACCTCTGGCCTCTGGCCCGTCCCCCGGAGACACTATTCCTCTAAGAGTGCATAGTGCCAAGTCCCATTAATTTATTTGGCAACTCTACTGGGTTGGCCTGCCTGTTCTGGAAGGCACGGCTGGGCGCCCCGGCGCAGGGGCCCTAGCCAGCTGACCGAAAGCCATGCAGGCTGAGCTGAAAACCCCATCAGATGCCTGCCCTTCTCTGCAATCCCTTGATTTCAAGGAAATAAGACCACGGGGCCCAATAACAGAGGCACAAGGCCCTTACACGTGATTCTCTCATTTTTGTCATCAGGAAATCCAATCTCATAGTCACTGTTATCTCCATTTTAAACGTCAGAGCGGGTGGGGCTCAGAGCGGTTACGTGGCTTCCCGGAAAATAGCGTAACTGGGATTTGAACTCAGGTCTGTTTGGCTCCCCTGACCACAATTCCAAGGTTCACTGGTCCCTGACAAAAAATGACTCTCTCTCTTGCCTCTGTCAACCGAAGCATTTGGCTTCTCACAGTTGATTAAGGAGCAGAGCTGGTTGTTTTGTCCTTTCACCATGATTCATACACAACCAGTGCAAGCTTTCTAGGACTGAGGGAAAGTGGCACCTGAATGGACAGATAAAACTGCCAAGTCCAAGTCAATTAATAAAGCATTCTAGTAAGTGACTGCAAGATTTGATATGCCACCTTGTTGGAGTTGGTAAACATAAATTTGGTGCTCACAGATTCATAACAATGCAAAAATTTCATAGAGAGTTCTGCACATTTGAAAACAATTTATAAATTAGATTTTATTCTTCATGACGTTCCTGAGTGCTCATGAAAAGAGCCAAGAAATTAGAAGCAAGGGCTGATTGAATGATTACTCATAACTGATTTCAAAAGCGAATTATGAAAACTGTGTCATTCTAAATCTATGTTTAGTGTGGGTTACGGGGTGATTTGTTAACATTTTATTTTCCAACTTCTTACTGTGAAAATTGTCAAATATTCAGGGAAGTTGAAAACAACGGTGCAACAATCACCATACACCCATCGCTTAAATTCAACCATCGACACCATTTTCCCATATTTGCTTTGCTTATGCAGCGACCTATCTTTATTTTTGCTGAGCCTCTTGAAAGCTGCAGGTGCTATAACGTATCACTCCGGTATCTCCTAAAGACAGGGATATATTTTTTTATGATCATAATAACCTATCACACTTAAAGTTAATAATGTCCTGATAGCATATAATATCTAGTGCATATTTGAATTACCATCATCATTCCCTGAATCAGTTCTCAATTGCCATGTAACGAACACCCAAACCCTTGCTTGGTGCCTTCACACAAAGCCCCTCACTTAGCTCGCGGTTCTGTCGGCTTGCTCTGTAGACTGGGCTTGGCTGGGCACTTCTGGCTTCAGTAGGGTTCTCTCACTCAGCTATGGGAGGCAACGGGTCAGCTGGGCCCTTCTGTTTCTGGAGGTTGCCTGGCTATCAGCTGGGGCGTTGGGGGCAACCGAGCCACGCGTCCCTCCTCACCTAGCAGGCTTGTCCGAGATTTCCCACGTGCTATTTAGTCTGTAGGCCAGCCTTCTCGATGATCCCAACTCTCTCCTGGGCCTCCCTCCGTTTTTCCATTAGCTTCGTCTTCTCTTCCTTACCTCAATTAGCCACCATGGCAACACCTTGACTCTGGAAAACAGTTCTGGCTTGCTGGATATAGCATTTTCGGGCAATCTGGGCTCCTAGCTAGGTTTCCTTCCTTTGTCTGCCTGTGCACTTTTTGGCCACTGCTCCTGGCCTCAGCCACGCAACCACAGGCCGAGCGCTCCTAACGACGGAAGCCAATCCCACCTAAGCATCCATACCGGCGTAGCCAAAGCCCCAACCTGCGGGCTGTTAAGACCACCTATTTCCACTTAATTCGTGGGACTCAGACTAACTAGGAGGGTAACTGAAACCACCCCCTTTCATCCTTAATTCCCTTCTGCCCAGCCTGGCTTCCTGATGTTTCTCTCCCCTCCCCCCACCTGTGCTTGCTGCGCTCAGGAGACCCTTCCAGTGGGTGGCAACCTCTACTACACAGCGAAGCAAAGAGCAGAGGAATTGTTGGTGGATTCAAAATGAGGGCTACTAGTCAATATCTGCATCTTTATGTTGGAAAACAGAGGCGTGTACATCCTTCATATGTTCACACGCTATGGTCTGCAGTATAACATGGGGTGGTTTCAGGATGTGAGCTGGGCATTCCGAGTCAAGGACCAGAGCCACACTTCTGCCTCCCATCCTTCTCTCTTCACAGGCCCCTGAGCAGATCCTCCAACCTCTCTGACTCTTTTCAGATCATTTCTTTGGTGTGAAAGGGGGATAACAGAATTGTGTGGGAGATTGAAAGAGGACAGCTGCGAACGCCCTCTGTAAATCAAAACACTGTGTAAGCCTAATGAATCATTTCTAAAAGTTGTGCTGAGAGAACTACCCTCTGAACAACTTTTCAAGCGTACAGTATTGTTACAGTGTTGTACGGCAGATCTCTAGCACTTAGCGCTCATAACTGAAGCTTTATACTTCTTAAAAACCTGCCCATTTGCTCTTCCCCCAGCTCCTGGCAATCACCATCCTGCTCTCCACTTCTCTGAGTTCCACTATTGTAGAATCCTCATATAAGTGGAATCATGCCACATTTATCCTTCTGTGATTGGCTTATTTTACTTTGCAAAATGTCCGCCAGATTCATCTGTGTTGTTGCATATGCTAGGACTTCCTTCTTCTTCTTCTTTTTTTAAAGATTTTATTTATTTAGCTGACACATAGAGCACAAGCAGGGGGAGCGGCAGAGGGAGAGGGAGAAGCAGGCTTCCCGTGGAGCAGGGAGCCCAACACGGGACTCCATCCCACGACCCTGGGATCATGACCTGAGCCGAAGGCAGACGCTTAACCGACTGAGCCACCCAGGCGCCCCTGAACTGCCACCTTTTTTTTTTTTTTAAGATTTTATTTATTTATTCATGAGAGATAGAGAGAGAGAGAGAGGCAGAGGCAGAGGGAGAAGCAGGCTCCCCGCAGAGCAGGGAGCCCGATGCGGGACTCGATCCCAGGACCCTGGGATCATGACCTGAGCCAAAGGCAGACACTTAACCGACTGAGCCACCCAGGCGTCCCTGAACTGCCTTCTTTTTGATGGCCGAACAGTATTCCAGTGTGTGTGTATCACATGTAATTATATAGAGACAACGCATTTTCTTTATGCAGTCATCTGTCAATGGACACTTAGGTTGCTTGCATATCTTGGTTGTTGCGAACAGGGCTGCTACGAACATGGGGGTGCAGATCTCACGAACCACTGAGACATGGAGAGTTAGGAAGAACCAGGCTTGGAGAAGCACCGTGTCTGAAGCCAGGAACAAACCCCGGGACTCCAACCGCTGAATGATACAGGGGAGGCTCACCTTGATCTGCAGTCAGGAGAATGACCCAGACAAGACCCTTTGGAGCTCAGGATCTGGGTGGGGGCAAACACCGCCTCTGGCTATGGTTAGAAAGCCCACACCTTCCTCCAAATGTGTTTGTTTTTGCTCACTCTTAGAATAATAATGGTGAACATTTATTAGGGCTTATCATTCGTCAGACCCTCTCCTTTTAAAGACATCTATTAACTCGCGCATTTCTTACGAAAGCCACGTGGCAGGGGCTGTTGTGTTGTTCCGGGAAGCAAATTCAGGCTCAGAGACTGACTTTGTCTTTGCCAGTAATTTATTTAACACAGGTTTATTTACTGCGGGAATCTTAGAAGCCGCTAGCGCACAGGATAATGTCTCTTAATAAGCCAATAAAGAAAGAACATAGTCCAAACCAACAATAGATTAATCACACCATTGTTCCAGGCAAGGGGAGCTGAAAGGAATAAAGTCCAAATTTAGGTGAGGTGTTCCTTCCTCCCAGGGGGTCGCGGAGCCCGCTCAGCCAACCCCGAGCCGAGCCGGGAGCCGCCCGGTTGCTAGGGCACGTTGCTAGGGAACGCGGGCGCTGGGGGCGACAGCGACAGCAAGAGGTTCGCCCGTCCCGCGCTGCCCGGCTGTTGTCACTGCCTGTAAGAGTCGCTTTAAATGCCCCAAGGTCTTGGGAGAGCTTTGCAGATCAGCAAAGAGCGGCGTTGTGCAGCCCCAGCTCCGGCGGGGCGCGTCCGTGCTTCTCAGTGACCAGGGATGAGGCGACGCTATCGCGTCTCAGCTGACTTCACTCTTCTAGCAAAACTACTCATAAAAACAACTCCATTTTTGTCATACGCAAGTGGATTTGAAATCAGATCAAACCAATATACAACAGCTTTTTTTTTTTTTAAGGTCTTATTTTTTAAGTACTCTCTACACCCAAGGTGGGGCTCGAACTCACAACCCCGGATGCTCTACTCACTGAGCCAGCCAGGCCCCCGCACAAGAGCTGTTTTATCCCTGTCTTACAGATAAGAAATTCCAGGCACATAAACATGAGGTGCCTCACGCAAAAGTCACAGCTGGGACACGGCAGGGCTGGGAAAAAAGAGGAATATGGATTTACCGTTCTACTAACCAGGAAAGTGTTTCTAACTAAAAAATAACTTCTAAAATCTAAAAAACAAACACCTAAGTGCAAAAAGATTTCTTTTATTAATGAAAACTTTTACAGTAATAAAAGCCCCAGTTTATTTATAAAAGCAAGGCCCTGTAGGAAAACTTTTCTTAATAAAGCTCGTGATAAAGAGCAGCAGTAAAAATACTTGCCTGCGAAAATAATTCTATGTATCATTAAACCTGAAAATTAAAAAAAAAAAGTCATTTATAACTCAGCAACCATGGATTCGTCCCAAGAGAGTCGTTTTCGGCATTGAATTATGAGTCCCTCATTCCCAGTGCTACTTGGTGGGGCATTCCCTTCTAGCGATACTTCAAAGCAACTAAAATTAGAGAATTAGCATAAAGCCAGGACCTAAAGGGCTATTTGGAGCCCAGGGTTTATTACTTTTATTCATTCAATAGCAAACATTTAATGAGTACCTGCTCTTTGCCAGGGGTATTCTATGCTTGAGAATAAATAGAAATAAAACTCATCTCTGTCTTCAAGGAACTCAGAGTCTTTTTGTTGAGCTAGAGATACAGACCCACCATCGTACTGCTCGAGAATAAAGGCCAAAGGTCCAATGAGCTGGAAGGTTGGAATTGCCTGGGGGAGTTCTGGTGGGTCAGCAGAGTGAGGCTTACAGCAGCTAAGTGTGGAAGTACAGATAGAGAAATTGAGGCTTGGGGAGGTTCAGAATTTCCCAAAGGGGATGTAAGTCACAGGTTCAAGACCCCGAACTGGAAGTCAGGATTGGAGCCGAAGTGAGGATGAATCTCTAATATCGCGGGCCACCAACTCACTGTCATGTGACAGACGGTGCTGACGTGCTCCCATCCGTTCCCCTAACATCACCTGCGTGAATGATTGGATTCTGACCATTGTGGATGAATTGGTCATTGATTGATTACAATGGTTTCAAGGTGACTTTTAGAGCAATGGTTCCCAAAGGGTGGTCCCTGGACGGCAACATCAGCCTCATCTGAGAGCTTGTTAGGAATGCAGATTCCCTAGCCCCACCCGGACTCCCTGAATCCGGAGCACTGGGTCCTGGGCCCAGACATCTGGGCTTTAACAAGGTCTCCCGGTGATAGTGATGACGCTAGTTTATGAGGCACTGTCTTCAAAGTTTAGAAAAGCTTACTTTCACATGCTTTTGCTTATTGATCAGGTGTCCAAATGCTGTAAGTACATTTCGTGCGTTTCGTTAGCAGTGGGGACTAGATTCTTGCTACTTCCTATATTGGCTGGTGGGTCAAAAACACTGCATCACCTGGGAGCTTGTTAGAAATGCAGACTCTCAGGCTTGCGCCAGACCTCCTAAGCCATTTTCTGTATCTTAGCAAATGCCCAGGTGATTTACGCGCATGTTAAACTTTATGTCAATACATAAAGAAGGTCCTTAGCATTTCAGTTCACTCTTCAAAAAAAAAAAAAAAAAAGACATTTATTTATCTTTTCTTTTTAAGAAATCTCTACACCCAATGTGGGGTTGGAACTCACGACCCCGAGATCAAGAGTCGCATGCTCTGCCGACGGAGGCGGCCAGACGCCCTTAAAAAACCCACTTATATGGTGCCTGCTGCACGCCAGGTATTGTTCGGAGCACCGGGAATACACATATGAATGAAATGCAGGTATTTCCCTAAGCAGAACAGATTAAAAAATGAAACCTAAAAAAAATAATAATACTGCGTGAGTAATGCAGGGAGTTTTGCTCTTGGGTAGGGTTAGAGGGCCAATCACAGAGGGCTGCCCAGGGAGGTGACCTCTGAGGTGTGATTTGAAAAACAAATAGGACTTCATTAGTTGGATAAAGCAGAGAAAGGACTTCAAGTTGGAAAGTTATTTTCCTTGAAAAAGGGTCACTTCAAATTATAATTACGAATTCAAGAGGTATTTTTCAAAAATCGACCATTATTATACTCGAAACTGTACTTATTTCCTGCGTTTCCCCAGGCACCTGTGACCTCTACTCCGCCTTCTGTTCTGTATTCCCAAAGACAGATAAAAATGTCTTCCTGAATTTAGTTATTTTTTCCATTATGCTATTTTAGTTAAGATACATTCAAGGGTGATTTAGTGACATTTTTACATGATTAAATGTTATAATTATAATGTCTTATTTCATATCCATTTGCCTTTAACAGTATAATAGAAAAACAGTGTAATAGAAAAATAACTCTAAAATATAGAGTCATCCTTCACTCATAACAACATGAATGGGAGACATATACAGCCTTGGTTTCAAGAATAAAAATTTTTTTCTTTTCAAACTGCAATTTACTCCCAGGAATGTAATTCTTATTTAATGAACCTGAAAATAAATGGTAGTTTCACCCCACCACACAGTAGAGAATGCAATTTACATATATTGTTCTATTTCCCCGACCCCATCAACTGTGTGGTTATAGAAGGGGTCGACTTAATAGCAATAAACCATGGCTTGGCTGTTCTTGTACCTAACTAGCAATGTAGGACTTTTCTTTCCTGTTAACGTCTCACCCAGTTTCTCCTGGGAGTTCTTGACGGTACCTCACAGGAGTTGACCAGTAGTTCTGCCCAGAACTTGGGCCATCCGCCATGTTCTTCTGCTTTAGTTCATCCTTGTTGTGATCTGCTCCCTATAAGCTGGTGGGGAGCACCTCAGTTTTTCCCCATTTCACCACAATGGAATCTGTGTCATGGCCAAGGGTGTTCCCTCCAAAGACTCCCAAGCGGACCAGGGGCAGAACGTGTATCACTTAGAAGCAATACAAATCACCATCCCCAACCTGTCCACACTTTGCCATCTAAGCCTCGACATATGCTGCTTGTCCCACAGGATCTGATCAGTGATCTGATGTTGAGGAAATGGTCTACATCTATGGAGAAAAATAAAAGTAGATTCCTACCTGACTTCATATAAAAAAGTGGATTTTAGATGGATTAAAGACCTACATATGAATGGTGGAACTATAAAGTAAAGAGAAGAGGAGGTGGGAAAATCATTTCTCATAAGGGACCGAGGAGGGACTTTTAAAGAAAACCCTCAAGGCATACATCAAATGATTAAAGATTGGTGGGCTTGATTATTTCCATACTAAGGCTTTCTGTTTTCGAAAGGAAACTGTGGACAAAGATTACAAGTGATGGAATGGGAAAAGATATTTGCAGTGTCCCAAACCAATGAGGGCCTTATATATAAATATGTCAAAAACATCTGTAAATCAACATAGAAAAATAGAAAACTTAATTGAAAATTGGGCAAAAGACATAAAAGGAAATTAAAAGAAAAGGAACCCAAATGGTCAACGACCATATGAAGAGAAGCTCAAACCCTTTATCAATCAGAGAATGCAAATTAAAACAACAAAGAAATATAAATCCATCAAATAGGCAAAGTCAGAAAGCTGGATAATGCACATTGTGGGTGGGATACATCAATCAGAGCCCTACGGGTGTGTAGATAGGTGCCACCATCTTGGTCATATCAAGTTTCCCTTGTGATCCAGTATGTGTGTGTGGGGGTGTGTGTGTGTGTTTGCTTTGTTGTTCCTTTCTCAGAAATCCAGGGAGTACTACAGGAATACTCCACTAAAGTCTGATTCAACAATATAGCTTTATATAGCTTTGGAAAATCAAGGGAGAGAAAAAGGGTCACAGAATCTAGAAACAAATGAGCCCTGTTCTATATTCTTCTCTTTTGGAACCCACATGGAGGAAGCAGCATCCTTTCAGGGTACTCTGGCCAAAAGTTCCAAGTGGCACATGGTGGGGAGTTGAATGAGTGGGCTCCACCTGCAGCTGAATAACTTAGGAGTAAGCAACCTGAGTTGACTCATCCCCCTTCTCATAAATACTTGAGAAAGGCATGGTTATACTGGTTAAGGTTCAGCGTCTTTAATAATTCATCTGTCAGTTGAATTATTTGATCTAACCTGATCTTGAAGTCATAACTTGACTCTAAAATGAGTACAGTGAAAAAAGTCATATTGTCACAGGAAGCTTACCTACGGACTTAGTACTAATAAAATTCTGACCTGCACAGGTCAGTACATCATAATTATTGGCATTTGCAGCCCCAGAGCAACTTGGCATATTATCAGGGAAATATGTCTAGAGAATGGGCCTGGGCCAGGGCAGAGAAAACTGAAGGCTGCAGGTTCCGAAAGACTTTCAAATCTGTATTTCAAGTGTCTACACTATTTCTTCTGTCCGGAGGAATATGTCATCTGTTGAGTTTGTAGCCGAGGGAAGAGCCTTAGAGGGCATGGTGGACAGACCCTAAGGTGGTCCCCCATGATTCCTGCTTCCTAGTATTTATGCCCCATGCAGCCCTCTCCTCTTGAGTGTGGGCAGAACCTGTGACATGCTTCTAAGCAACAGAATGTGGCAACAGTGAAGTAATTTTGGAGATGTACTTATGGTCCCAACTCAGTTAATTTTTATTTTTTAAAGATTTTCTCTTAAGTAATCTCTATACCCAACATGGGGCTCAAACCCACAACCTTGAGACCGAGTCACACACCCCACCAACTGAGCTAGCCAGGCGCCCCCCAAATCAGTTAATTTTGAATTAATCCAAAGGGAGATTATCCTGAGTGGGCCTGACTTAATCAGGTGAAAACCCATAAAGGAGGGACTGGACCCTCCCTGCGGTCAGAGCTTCTCCTTGTGGGCTTGATAAAATAAGGAGCCATGTTGGAGATGCCCCTGTAGCAAGGAACCGTGGGCAGCCTCTGTGACCCGAGGGCAGCCTCTGGGACCCTAGGGCAGCCTCCAGCCTCCAGCAGCAAAACACCAGGGCTACTTGCCAGTCATATAGCTGCAAGAAATTGAATTATTTTAACAATCTGAATGAGCTTGGAAGCAGATTCATCCCCAGCTGAGCCTTCAGATGAGACTGCAGCCCAGCCAAAATCTTGATGAGACCCTGACCAGATGACCCAGATAAATTTTGCCCAGACTCCTGAGCTCCAGAAACTGTGAGATAATAAACGCGCCATTAAGTTTGTGTGCATTCGTTACACAGCAATAGAAAACTAATACAGAGGGGTCGGGTGGGGAGGGCGAGGGGAGATAAGGAAGGGAAAGAAAAGGGAAGATAGTGGTGATTAAATTTAAATTGGTTTTTATCAAGCTCTGAGCTCACATTTTCCTTTATTCCTCTGTATATTTTATATGTGTATTTTAGACTGCAGAATGCATTGGGTGACATCTGAGTGGACTTGGGTGCAGGCTTGGAACCCAACCAAGAAGGAAGTTAGGCCCAAGAACTGGTGGAAAGATGAGGAAAAGCAGAGGAAAGTTTCCGCTCTGGGCTAAGGGCTGGTATGGAATCAGACTGTGTTGGGAAGGACAGGTTTTAGGGAACAGACTACTTATGCTGGCTGTTAGGTCAGTATTTGCCACAACACTTCCCACACCCCATTGCAGTTGTCAGTCATTCACAAACTAATGTGCACTCAACAGTCTACAGCAGATTTTCAGATCTTGGGGAAGAAATAGTTATTCACGCAAATCATACATCATCATCATCTAAGGCACCCAAAGGCTAAGAACAAGTGAGTATGTATGTGTTTGTTTGCATTATTCAGGGGATACTCAGTTGTCTTTTGACCTGGGACTTAGGAAAAGATTTGGGTAAGTCAGAACCCAAGTCTAACGAGGGAGAGTCTTATATCATTTAAATATCGTTAGCAGGGCCTTTGTGAAATGGGTGTCGTGTACTAAATGATCAGAGTTGGCTCCTTCATTCCAAACCTAGACAAAGTCCTGACTTATCTGTAGTCCCTTCCTCAGCAGACTATCAATTTCCCTCTTAGAACGTACTGCAGTCTGTCATTATTCTGTTTATTTTACTCTTCTTTGCTTGCCCCCCTACACCTGCACTTGCCCACTAGACCTCCACGTGCCACTAGCCACACGTGGGCTTTAAATTTAAATTAATTAAATTACATTGACTTAAAGATTCCGTTGCTTCGTCATTCTGGCCACACTGAAAATACACAATAGCCACGTATGGCTATTTGCTACCATATTGTGCATCACAGATTTAGAAAATGTCCACAATTGCAGGAAATCCTATTGGACAGTGCCGAACGCTACCTGTTCAGCTATTTTTCACCACTGGCTTCAGACCCCTTAAATATTTGTGCACAGGCAGTCCTCATTCTGCATGGGTCTGATAATGCATGAATTTCAGTTACCATGGTTTTAGCTAAACACCTGTCCCCCAACAACATGGTTTAAACTTCAGTTACCATGGTATGTTAACTGTGAATCATTGCACAAAGTACAAACTTTGCGACTACCTCTTCAATCCAGAAAACACTATATAAATAAAAGAGGTGCATGATGATCAGTGACCAATCGTATCACCTCTTGCAATGTCTGTTAGTGATGGGCCACCGAGCATCTGCTATTCAGCTCAGGCACAGACAGCCAAGCATGTAGTCGTCCTGCCTCCTTTCTTCCCCCCTGCATGATAAAGCCACATAACGTTTTATAAAAATGGATGATTGAAGGAGGGAACTGGTCAACAAAGATGAAAGTGCAGTAAAGAAACAAGAAATGATAATGCTGGAAGTGAAATGAAGATAGAATGTAAATGGGATGATAGAAAAAGTAGCTGCTTATGGGAATGTGAGCACTGCCTTCATCTGAGACTGGACATATGCAGCCAGAGGAAGGTAGTGAAGGCGAATTCATTGACAGAAGCAAGGAGGGTGGCTGTGATGAAAAGGATGAAGCTGTCCCAGAGGAAGTAACACTGGAAAAGAAACCCACTTACATTAAAGGAACTCTTGGAGACATTTCACAACATTGGAAGCACGAACGATAAAATATGGGAAGCTGATCCAAATTTAGAAAGCAGTATGACAATTTGCCAAAGCACAGAAAAGATGCTCACTCCAGATTATAAGTTAAATGATGAGTAAAAGACGACAAGCTCTGTTCATATTACCCTCTGTAAGGCTTTACCAAAAAAGTCCACTTTAATTCTCCCAGTTTCTAATGTTTTAAACTACTGTGTACCAAATAAATATCCATTTTACTATATTTTTTTCATGTCCCCATATATTTAAAATTGACAGTAAGATAGTAATGTTTTCACAAAGATCTCTATAGGTCATGGAACAATTGTAATTTTTTCTCATTGACAATTAAGATCATTTTGCACGTTTCTGGCTTGCTTGGTCATCTTTGCGGTCCTGTGATGCCATGCAAAGTGGAGACTGCCTGCAATGCTGACTCGCTCTGAGCCCCTCCTTTCTTGAGGAATGACCCGTTCTAGAATGGGTGCTCCATTTTTGGCAAGGACCATGTCAGTCATTCACCATTGTATCTCACCTCCAGCCCCTAGCAGTGTTTGCCCAGATTAGGAATGAATGAACGGACTCATCTTGCCTCTTTTAAGTGGGTGACAGAAAGGAGTCAGGGATCATTTAGTGAAAGGGCAGAATGTGCAAAAGGTACTAATCAAAGTGAAAACAGAAATATTATTAGTTGGAGGTTATTAAGAAGGCTCAGCTTCCCAAATCCCACATACCTCCACTGCCAAAACTAATTCTGCCTAAAGTTGTGAATGACAATGCCGCAACCAGAATTTTGGTCCAGACTGGAGAGTAGAAAATGAGAATTAACAGGTAGAACAACAACAACAAAAAAAAACCCAAACAAACTCACAAACAACTCAATGCTTTGAGGTTAATGTGTAACAGAAAATTGAGATGCGATTATAAATACAGAGGCAAGATTGGAGAAAGTTCAGCTGAAGGCAGGAGGTTAATTTCAAGTTGAATGGTGAAATAAGCTATGTGGGATAAGTGGCTATCTACTTATTTCAGTGACCCAGGATTTAATTCATTCCATTATTTTGTGCAGCAGAAACATTTGATAAAGACATGGATTTCCTATGTATAAGCTTCGAAATTAAAAAGTGAGTGGGATAGGCCAGAGAACAGGGAGATAATTAAAAAGTATCCAGCTTAGTGATGTTCAAGTTCTTATGAATAAAAATTCAGTTCAAAAGGTTAGATTCTGACTGATCTTTCCAAGCAGAGAAGCCATCTCTGCAATGTTAACTCTAAAGGAAGATTTGGAACGTTATATAGAGAACGTTTTATCATAGTTTTTGGACTGCCACAGGGGAAACTAGCACTGGAATCCATAACACCAAACTGAAAACTAGTCTTACCGTCCCCCCAACACAGAGCTCCTCAAACACCTCCCACCTCTGAGCACCCCTCCAACCCCCTAAATGCGGAGACAAAATCAGGTTAGAGAGAAACAATGTAATATATGTATTTTGATCCTTATGAAGATTTCTAAATGTTTGGAAAAGATAAGGAATCACCTGAACAGAGCCGATCTGCTCATTTCCCAATTTAAAAATCAGTTAACACAATTATGACTGGTAAACCAGTCAAAGAGAGTGGACTTCTCCCATTGCCAAACCAAGAGTAATCCAGGAGAAATAAATCCGAGTGACATCCTGAGTAGCTCAGAAGTTTCATTCAGAGAATAACTGGCATTTGGAAATACATGAAAAAGGAACATAAATGAAGACTGTCTTTATAAGACCAATCATCATGGAAGATGAAATTCATAGCAAAGGGAATCGATCCATTGCAGTGTTGCTATACTGGTCATTCCAGTATTTGTTAGTCTTTCTTTTCTGGAAAGTAATTTATTTTGCGATTAGACTGATTCCAGTTGGGCCTAGGGGGTCTGTGTTAATTTCAATGTCTGAAGCAACTGCACTACTTGTTGGATTTTACTAGAAGCCTAATGCTGTGGTGGTTGTTCACCTGAGTACTGCCTTTCCACGGCCATCATACCCCTTCTGGCCAATCCACGTCCATCATACCCCTTCTGGCCAGTCCACATACATAAAATATGCTGGAATGAGGACTCAGCTAGAAGGGCAATTGCAGTCAGACCAACTCAGAGTCAAATGTTAAACTCAAACCCAGACAATAATACTAACATCAGTATATATAGGTATGAAGTTGAAAGAAGATGCCCTATGTTATTGACAAGGACTCTCTTTGGGGGTTGGGTCTATAGGAATTTTCACTTTCTTCGTTACTTACTTCTCTAATATTTACTTGATAACATTAGGAAATTATTGATTTTTGAAAGTGTGAAAATGGCATTGTGGTTATGTTTAAAAGTTATCGGTAAGAAGTTCTTACTAAATGAATTGGTGTGTGAGAAGTACATACCGATTCATTATATGATTGTGTCTACTTTTGTGTACGTTTCAAAGTTTTAGAATAAAAGATTAATAGTGATACACACGGAAAACCAGGCTGGGGACTAAATAGAAAGGACCGCGAGTACAGGGGCGCCTGGGTGGCGTAGTCAGTCCCGCGGCCGACTCTTGGTTTCGGCTCAGGTCGTGATCTCGGGGTTCTGGGATGGAGCCCCACCGACGGGCTCTGTGCTCAATGGGGAGTCTGCTTTTCTCTCTCTCTGCCCCTCCCCCCGCCCCCGCGTGCTCTCCCCCTCTCTCTAAAATAAACAGATCTTTAAAAAAAAAGGATCTCGGGTTACAAGGAAGTTTTATTCTCTAGTTCAGTGGTCTCCCAACTTGTGTGAATGCAACCCTACCTGCGACAAGATTTTTGCATACATGCACCAGGCATATGCTTATTAATTGATTTATTTATTTAAAATGATGTACATATACCACCACACTATTAAGCCATTATAAAACATACACAAACATAAAAAAGGCTAGATAAAAATAAACACAAGGATCATTCTAACATGTTCTTCCTACACTCTAGTGGACCTGGACCCCACTCAGGAGCCCCATGTGTAGTGAATTGGTGGGGGGGGGGCCTTGAGGTTTTCGAAGTACTAAAGAGTTTGTTTGTAAGAGAAATGTACCGGAGCACCCATAGGTAATGGGAGATGATCTGGAAAGACCCAGAGCTGCTTCACCGAGGCCTCTCAAAGAACTGGAAGGGACTAAAAGCTGTTCTAACCGCATAGGATTTGAACAAGGATCACCACTTCCTTGTATGCTCCTTTTAGACACATGCAACACACATAATGCATCCTGCACATACAGGCAGGAGACAATATGCATATAAAGCAAACATCTCCCACACGTTATCTTGGGCAATATATTTGACGTAATGACTATGATGAAATTATCTTAACATTAAAGTGTTTACTCTGCCGGGTAATGCAGTAAAACCTTCACACACGTGACTGACTGTACTTAAAAGTCATGACAATCCTATGGAAAGAGATTTTCGTTTTACTATAAGGAAATCGAGGTTTAGAAAACATTAACTTTCCCAAGATGAAAGGGGTAGAAAATGGCAGAGTCCAGATGTAAATCAAGAAGTTTCTGACCCCAGGCCCCATGTCCTTAACGATTAAACCATATTGCCTCCGTAGGGAATTAACAACAGTGTCCAAACCATAAGATTGTTCTGATGGTTAAATATATGTGATATGCTTAGCACATTGTCTGACATAGAACACACATCCTATTAATGTTAGCATTTTAGTGCACAGAATATTTACCAAAAATTTCCACAGTAAACACCATTAATATTTATCAATATCAAACACCGATATTTATAATTATAAGAAAATAATGTTGTATTATTTAAACATTATTTATAATAACACACAGCTAAACTCCTTTTGTTTGCTACCATCTAGAAATATGTGTGACTTTTGTGATGGAATCTCTATGGAACGACTGATGAGAAGAGATAGCAACTACAGACTCTTACACCTCCTGCCCAGTAGGCTACAAGAATGAAGTATTTGCACCTGGCATACTCCCGTCATCTTTTAAGGAGCCATCTACATAAACAGGAGTAGGCGGAGCTTAAGCACTAAATGACCCATGAAGTACATATGTACATGTCTATTTTATTTGACAATTGCGGCTTGCATCCTTTTGCTTTGACCCAAAGATACATTTGTAGACAGAGGACAGTTCTGAAGACTTCTTTATGTTCCATCAGTTTCACCGGAAGTGGTCAAATTTACCACTTGTTTGTTTTCCGCCCAGCTTTCCTATTTCTATCTACCAATCCAAATGAGAACTTCTACTGAATACTTTATCATGGCTTCTATATTAGAGGAGCCATCTCTCCCTGATTTTCTGGAACATTCCGGATTTGAAACTGTCCCAGTGTTAGGCTGGGATTCCGAATTTGGTTGGAAGCATTGGCCCTGTAGAGGTGATGCACAAAGCTCTATGTGGAGAGCCGTGCCTCACAGGCTGGTGTCCCGTCCGCTTTATAGGACTGGATCTGCACTGACTCCGATGATCCTTGATTGTGGCTTTTTGTAATTTTGCAAATACTTCACTAAATGTTCTGTCACTCTTAATGGGATTCTAAGTTTTGCGGTTGAGTTGGGGTGGGGAGGAAGATGACGTCTTTGGTTTATATATTTTGACATTAAATCAAAGGAGAGCTCTCTTTTTTTTAATTTTGATGTTATTCATTCCTTTCATTTTATATAATTAGATAATCTCTAACTCTAGGTATTGCCTAGGAACCTGCCCATCGTTACCTCTCTTCTTCTATTTGGGAAGTATTTTAATTATAGAAACATCATGAAGAGCATTTCTAGTGACACAATAGAATCCACCGCACCCCAATTTCTAGTCCAAATGGCATAAGCCAAAATTAAATTTGATGTAGGATTCCTGGAAGAAAGCATCAGATAACCAAACACTATGAGCAAAAAATTGATTTATTATATATATTCTCTATTAATTCATAATAGCTTCTTGGATCTTAAATGTCTTCTTTGCTATTTCCAATGCTTAAAAATTGTAATTTTAAAACATAAGTACTGTTTTATATACATTGTGATTTCTTTCTCTCTCTCTTTCTCTTTTAACTTCTAAGCATGAATGATATGGTCTCCAAGTATCCGCTTGGGAGGGAAAGGGGATAGGATTCATTGTTTTGCTCTAACACGGTAGAATTTAAAACTTCACATCATATACCTGGAGTTTCAATTATATGAAAAATAGCCAAATGTCATCACTTTCTTGGATATTTCTTTTTCATGTATATATATGTATAATATAAACAGAATACGTCTGATTAGTACCTTTCAACATTTCATCAGTGTGACTTTTATCTCCTATTTTATATAAAATAACAAAATATACAGAGAGAAGAAAGGAGACATCTGTTCATCGTACACATAAAGTAAATAAACGTTCATGTATGGCTTTGCAAAGGTAGGTTATGATGTGACTTTCATACTTTATTTATTTAAAAGCATCTTGAGAGAACGCATTAGTGTGCTTACGAGGGCGGCCATGGTGGTTAAATGTCGCGCCGAGAGTCCAACATTAGGATCCCCACTGGTCTTTCCAGTGGCTGCCTCTGCAGCTTTCAGGAGACAAATATAGTTTATGACCACTTCATTGATCTTTGCTACGATTTCCTGCCGCTGTGTTTCTGAGTTCACGACCTTCACTAATCGCATGCAAGCTTCCGTTAGGCAACAGAGCACTTGAAAGCTGGAAGTCATAGCTAGGAGCATCTCCTCTGGGCTTTTCTCGGCCATCGCCAGTTTCCTACAGGCACTTCCCAACTGTCTGGACTCGATGGACAACAGCTGCTTGTACTGAGAAAGCGTAAGGTCATATGCTTCAGGGCGTGACTCCTCTCTCTTCCCCTTTGTTGCCCTGACAAGGCAGAGCAACTCATTGGCATCGTTTTGGGCTGCAAGGAACCCATCAGGCATTGCATACGTGCTCTCTTTTAGGGCATTGATTCTTGCAATCCGGGCATCGAAGGCCAGGTTGCTAAAGTCCGCATCCTCTGGGCCAGTCAGGTCGTCTGCCCAGACCTTCAGCACTGACCCTCTGGTCAGCTCCCCTCCTTGCTTCCGAATCCCAACAGCCAGAGGTGGGCTGATTGGTTCTGGCATGGCTTGAGTCATCTGTGGTCGAAAGAGGCAAGAGACCTGGCGTGTGGCCTCTCCCTCCTCTTCATCCTCATCGCCGTCTTCATCCTGCCCTCGGTTCAGGAAGCAGTAGCTGAAAGGTCCCCGGCATCTCCAATTGCTGCCTTCCAGCTTGCGCAGGGGTAATGTCCTATACAGCTTTGAGTCTTTGTGAGCCACCGGGGACCTTTTGTGAACTTTCCCCTCAGAGCTAAAGAACATCGAGCTTTGGGAAAAACTTTTGGTGAGCTTCTTCCCCAGGGGGAGTTCTGCTCGCCTTTCCGAGCTGGCCTCCTGGGCTTCCGTGACACCTGGACACTTTAAGCTGACCGCACCCTTGGTTCTCTCTTGGAAGGTCTCCAAACCTACAGATCCCAAGAGGATACTGCTGCTACGCCTCAGAGCCCTCTGGCTGGGGGGTGTTCCGAGGCTCCCCCCTCTCAGATCCAGTGGCCGCCAGTTCACAGCCTCTCCGTATGCCAGATTTGCTTGGGAGAAATCATTAGGGTCTTGATTTGGAATTGGCACCTTTGATTCCGAGTGAATGTTTGATGGTAGCAGGATGGGATCAGCTTCAGGATGTCGAGACCAAGCTGAAGGCATGCCTCCTCGTCTCTCCTTCCCAGGCTCTGTCAAAGCTACACTAGGGGTAGCAGAGAGACAGAGAGAATCATTAAGCATCTCATGGGTGGTCATTTTCACTGAATCTCTACGTGCTGTTTGTCACTGCCCGAGGATGCACTCTAGAAGGGCAGCCATTTGCCAGGGTCACCCGCCTTTTCAAAGACTGCCTCCTGAGATCTCATCAGATTTCCATTTCAACACATTTCAAGAAATTCAGGGAATCTGTTATTTCTGAAACTACGGATTTCTTTGGAATTGGCTAGCAATCACAGTCGTTTTCAGAGACCATGGCGTTTCATGACTTGCCTTGCCCCCAGTATTTATCTATCAGCGTTTAGACACGTAATTAGAAAACATACCTCCTAGATCTCGACTATGCAAACATATTTATGACATTGAAGTTTCATTTCAAGGGAGTTAGGTTAATTTTGGCATCAGTTATCTTTTTTTTTTTTTAATGGTCTAATTTAATGAATGCAAAGTAAACAAGGTCAACTTTTTAAGAGGACCCCACGAGGTCTGCCTGGTACTGGGTTTGAAGCAGAGACCCTGGGCGAGTTGCCCAGCTTTTCTCAAAAAAGTTGTCATGTGAGGGGCCCCTGGGTGGCTCAGTCATTAAGCATCTGCCTTCGGGTCAGGTCATGATCCCCAGGTCCTGGGATTGAGCCCCGCATCAGGCTCACTGCTAGGCGGGAAGCCTGCTTCTCCCTCTCACACTCTCCCTGCTTGTGTTCCCTCTCTCGCTGTGTCTCTCTCTCTCTGTCAAATAAATAAATAAATAAAAATCTTAAAAAAAAAAGTTGTCATGTGAATTTAAATTAAAAAAAAAATTTAAAAAAAGCTGTTATGTGAAGAAAATATTTCTGCCTTGCAGAATTTTTGTGAGAAGAGGGAAGTTAGGGGAAAGCTCTTTGTAAACCACGAAAGAGTAAACAGCATGCTTTAATTAGATGTCAAGATGCTAGCGGAGTGGGCGCCTGGGTGGCTCAGTTGGTTAAGCGACTGCCTTCAGCTCAGGTCATGATCCCGGGGTCCTGGGATCGAGTCCCGCATCGGGCTCCCTGCTCTGCGGGGAGCCTGCTTCTCCCTCTCCCACTCCCCCTGCTTGTGTTCCCTCTCTCGCTGTGTCTCTCTCTGTCAAATAAATAAATAAAATCTTAAAAAAAAAAAAAAAAAGATGCTAGCGGAGTGACAAGTTAAGGAACATTCATAGACCAGTTTCCCAAGGCAGGGGATGCCAGTGGTGGGTTTTGTGAAAGGAGATCATCTTAAAAGGGCTGCAAACGAACCAAGGTAAGCTCTCCCTACCATCTACTGACCTAGTATGGAAGCAACACTGTTGATATACTTTGATATTTGAGAGTATGAAAGAACATCTGGTTTTTGCCACGTGACAGCTGGCCGAGTGGATCGGTGAGAGGAATGTGTGCCCACTGGGTGGCAGAATGGTGAAGATGGGCGCAGAAGGTGGCTGTGTTCTTGTTTCTACCTGTGCTTATATTTTATTCTTTTGGGGAAAATAGAATTTTTTTTTAATTTATTCATTTGAGACAGAGAGATACAGAGAGAGAGAGAGAGAGAGAGTAGGAGCAGTGGGGAGAGGCAGAGGGAGAGGGAGAAGCAGACTCCCCGCCGAGCAGAGAGCCCGATGCGGGGCTCGATCCCAGGACCTGGAGATCATGACCTGAGCCGAAGGCAGACGCTTAACGACTGAGCCACCCAGGCGCCCCATTCTTTTGGGGAAAATAAAGCAGCTCGTCGTACGTACCCCCAGAGCCTTCCTGACACCGAGGTGTGCTAGATACTGCAGAACATGTCTCTAAGAGAGTCTTACAGAGTAGGGAGGGATGTTAAGTATTGCTGAAGGGCAAATGGTCTTCCCCAACCCCTTTGATCTCCCCGCTACCCTGCTCTATTCTTCCTTGCCCCTCAATAACGAAATGGCAAAAAGAGAACTTTGAGATCTTGAGAGGGACATCAAACTCTTGGGACTCTACGTCATACTGTCTTGTAACCAAAAGTCCTGCTGAACACTGCTAAAAATCTACATTTAGACTTTAGAAAAAAAATGTATTGCTCTACCACATTTTGGAAGCTAGCACACAGCAAGATTCTCAAGAGTGGACGCCATTTCCACATTGTTCCTGATCTAGGAACTTCAGTGTTCACTAAACACAGGGAAGGGGGGCGGCGGAATCAATGATTGATAGTTAACCTGGCCACAGTTCTGCAGCCTTTAAACAAAATTCTAACTTTTAGTTTTCTTCCAGACTTTATATTTTTAGGTTTGTTGTAAATCTGGCTTACATGCTTCTGGGGTGTAATGCAAAGCGCTAAATCCATCATTGCTGTACCTGTGGTTTCCTTAATCTTGGGGAGTCGATGACATCCATCTCTCAAAGTGCCAAACAGGGGTTCCGCATTAATAGCTGTGTGCAGGGCGGGCACTGTCATCCGCGGACACATCCCTTCCGTCTGGGGGTGTAATTCCTTAAAGGTGGCTCCGTGGGCGGGCAGCCCAGCGGCTCTCTCCTCAGAAGGAACGTAACTCATGCCTTTCCCCGAAGTCTCGGGCATCAGGTGCTTCCCCATAGCGGGGCAGAGTGGGGACTCCACAGGTGCGGCACAGGTACCACAGCCCGCCTCCACTGACGAGCCTTGAGAGCTCTGTAGAGAAAAATGGCACTCGCCTTGTAACGACGACATCCGCTTGGCCAAGTGGTAGTCACAGAGGCGGGCCACGCTCTCTTCCGCCTCGGGAAGCTTGGAAGGATGGTCACAGGTGGACGGGTCAGTATCCTCGGGGTTATCTAAGTCTTTGGCTGAAGATACACAGGTCACGTCAGTTAAGAAGTGGTCCCGTTGGCCAAGTGCTGAAACCTCACTGGTTTCTCCATCAGGAGCCCCTTCATCCTTCTCTTCCGCCTCCCTTGTCCCCAGACCAGAAGCTCTCGGAAACGTTATCCCCGTTGCCGCTTCCAATCCACTTTGCTCGGCCACCGCCCCCTCAGCGGCCATGTACCATCTTTGGCTGTCCTTGCGAAAGGCAGTTCTTTCCAGGTTAAAAGTGCTTAGGTGTTGACTGTCCCTTGAAGACACAGTACCAAATTTACCTTTGGCTTCCTCCTCTGCCTCGGCCGTTTTGGTCCCCTGCTGCTTTTTCCCTGGCATGTTTGCACTAGGGGCTGCCTTCCCCTCCCCATCGGCCAGCTTGCTTTTCCTTTTGCTGGTGCAGGAATACACCACCGACCCCATGTGCAGTTTGCTAAAATAGTCGGTGACCGACTTGGTCTCCATGGTTTCAGGCTCCATCTCCATGGGGTCTGGGTGAAGGATCTGCTTGGAAGGCACAACTTTGGGCGGGAGGTCAGTCACTGGGCGGGTGGCCAGGGCGTGGGAGGACTTGGGAGGCAAGCCCCCGGCAGGGGTTTTGGAAGTGGGGAACTCGGTCTGCTCCTCTGCAAGGGGGTGGTAGCCTTCGTGAGTGGCCAAGAACATGCGGGAGAGGCTTTCTGACTGCTTCTGTGCTGTGGCCAGTTCAGAGCTCTCAGTCATTTCAGAAGAGTTAGTCTCATTGCCCGAGTCTGACGAAGACTCGGGACTATAAGCCCGCAAGATGGCTACACCTGCATGTCGTAAAAGACAAGAGCCGATTAATGGATGCATCAGAGGCATTAGGAGACACGTAAGAAAATGGGACTCGTTATTATAAAACAGCAACAACAACAAAAGACAAACAAAAAACCAAGGTTTTCCCTTTGCGGTAAGGACTCTGAGTTTATTGCACAATTGTTCCAGAAATGGGGAAAAATACGTGCCACATATTTAAAAAAACAAAAACCAAAAAAACGAAGGAAACCACGTACACAAAAAACCCACGATGGTAGTTTCAACACACTTATGAAACGGGACATGCGTGAAATGGAGAACAGCACATAACAGGACTTCAGGGGTAAATGGCTTGAGAGGATGCAATGCATGGTTATCAGTGAATAAATGTAACAATCGTGAAAGAACCTGAATTGTCACTGGTCTGCTGTTCTTCTGACACGGACAGAGCTTCTAGAGCTTCCAGCGTGGAAACCACGGTGTTATCCAGGCCCTTCTCACACTTGCCCTCAGCGCTGGTGGGAACAGCGTCAATGAGGGACACGGGGATCTCGTCACTTTGCAGACTTCTGCCTGGCTCCTTGTCCTCGAGGAAGGAGGCTGCCTGGCTCTGGGAGTCCTCCTCATCTGAACTATCTCGAAAGCCAGGTGGGGGTGCGGCGATGGCCATGTTCAAGGAACGTAACAGGAAGTCATCCTCATTGTCATCCCCTTCTGGAGGGGGCAGGGACGTGAGGTCAATGATGTCATCGCTTGACCCAGACAGGTTGAGGATGGCTGGCTGGTTCATCTCTCCCACCACGAGGTCCTCCTCACAGCTCACCTCATCCTCGTCCTCTGCATCGTCGGTGTTTTCTGCGTAACAGATGTCGTGCAGGAGGGGCTCCTCTATCCCCTCGGCAGCCTCGAAGTTTTTGACATCACCTATGTTTGCATAAACGGAATTTGCCACAAACTGGATGCTCTCAGCATCAGGAGCGAGATCCAGGCCCTTCATGTCATTGGCACTGCCGATGTAGAGATTCCTCTGCTTCTCCAGCAGTTCTGGGCTCTCCTCCAATAGTCTATCGTAGCCGAGAGTCGGGGGATTCATGCCATCATCCAAGGCGAGATCTCCGAAAATAAAGGACACTTTAGCTCCTCTCGGAGACTCCTGGGCTTTCTTTAGTGTTTCTGGTCCTGAGAGGGTCAACAGGGACCGCTGAGCTAGAGTCCTGTAGTCGGCCTCACATGGAGCATCCCCCGGCTGGGTCAGCGGCTGGTTGAGTTCGTCTGGATTATAGGTGTTGTCTATATACAGGTGCCGGTGGTCTTTGGGACACAAGGTGCCATCCGAAATATCGACCGTCTTCTGTTTTGAATCTATATATGTTATTTGGGCTTCTTGCTCCCCTTCGCCAATAAAGGTCGTCATCTGGGGTATACAGTTCCAATCGGGGCCAAGGAGGTTATGCTTTCCTTTATTTTCAGTTCCTAAGGAGAAAGAATCATGCAAAGACAACATTACTGTGAGGCCTGGTTTCTTAATTTCATGGCTTGTAGCATCATCACTTTTGTAAATATGGTCATGCAGCTTTCCGGATACGGTACCAGTTGATTGAGGCTTCCGGTGTCAGGATTTCCTGGTTAGGAGAACTGACCTTAACAAAATCAGTCCTGCACAAAATATAATTGCTATTTGATAAAAAAAGAATACCATCCGAGAATAGGGAACTACAGCTTAACTCCCTCTGACCCTTGGTTCTATTATTAGAAGACCTCATTTCTTTTTTTAAATTTTTTTTTAAAGATTTTTATTTATTTATTGAGAGAGATAGTGATAGAGAGAGAGCATGAGAGGGGGAGAGTCAGAGGGAGAGGCAGACTCCCCGCCGAGCAGGGAGCCCGATGCGGGACTCAATCCCGGGACTCCAGGATCATGACCTGAGCCGAAGGCAGTCGCTTAAACAACTGAGCCACCCAGGCGCCCCTAGAAGACCTCATTTCTGTCTATGAATGGGAATATACAAAATGCCTTTCAAATTCCTTAAAGGCCACAGTCCAATCAGTTGTCATTCCAGAAAATAGACTCCCCTTTTCTCGGTAAAGCGAGATCTGACATCCCCCACTTTGTGGACGAAGATGTTGGACTTTTTCCTCATTGAGTTAAGAGAAAGTCAAGGAACCTCATACTTCCACCACATATTTTAGGAAATATTGTAATGATAATGTAATAATGTCACAATAAAAATAATCTAATATATACATACATAAAAATATGATAATATTGTAACGATAGCACAAAAACCTCTATTTCAGCCTTTGTATATCCTAGTGGGTGTTAAGATATTCACGCATAAAGGTTATGCATATGCACACGTGTATGATTGCATAACGTGGAGCACATCACAGGTAATGTGCTTCTCTCTACTATTTCTTCTCTTTTTTTAAAGATTTTTTTTTTTAAGATTTAATTTATTTGTTTGACAGAGAGAGACACAGCGAGAGAGGGAACACAAGCAGGGCGAGTGGGAGACGGAGAAGCAGGCTTCCCGCCGAGCAGGGAGCCCGATGTGGGGCTCGATCCCAGGACCCTGGGATCATGACCTGAGCTGAAGGCAGACGCTTAACAACTGAGCCACCCAGGTGTCCCTATTTCTTCTCTTTTCTTTTTTCCCCTCTCTGCTATTTCTAAGCATAGTTAACAGTTTGGCTAATTTCAATTTTTATTGGTATCAGGAGAACTCCTGAAGATTTGTTTGATGTTCCTCATGAATTAAAATTGCAAAACCCTAATTTAAAAATCATTGGTTTGGTTGTTCCTCAAGGGTCTTCCAGTAGGGAATTTTGATGGGGAAATTTTGCTCTGACATTTAACAAGACAAGGCAGTGTGTCATTCTGTCAATACTGCTTTGTAGATTCCAGAGGAAATGTTGGGGCCACATATTCTCCCATTAGTGCCCTCAAATTGCCCCCTGGCCTAGGCATGGATAATACTGACATCAGATGTACAAGACATACGGGAAAAAAATCAGTTCTACCCAAGATGTTTTTGCTTCCCGCAAGTTATACACATTAAACTCAATGCTGAATGTTGTTCCAAGTCCTTTAGCTAAATGCATATATTTTCACATGAATGGCAAGTAAAGACACAACTTTGAAGACACTGAGCTACATAAGAACCATATGTACACGTTACCTTATGATAAACAGACCTGTGGGGGTTCAGCATTGTTTTATGAACAATTTCAATTACGACTGGCTGTGTGCGGGGCTGTGTGTGTAATGCATGCTCGCATATGTCAGGAGATTGAATTGCTGGAAGACAGAGAGTAGTTTAGCAAAGCTATGACAGAGCTCTGGGTTTAAACTAGTGGCTGGCAAATTGTTCCTGTAAAGGGAGGGCTAGATGGTAGACGTTTTTAGGTTTCGTGGGCCAACTGCTCAGTCGAGCAACCACTCAACTCTGCTGTTCTAACACGGAAGTAGCCAGCGTTGACACATAAAAATATGCACAGAGTGGGTTGAATGGTGGCCTCTTCAAAAGATAGGTCCACTCTGTGAATGTGACCTTATTTGAAAAAAGAGCCTTTGCAAGTATAATTCAGTTATGGATCTTGAGATGAGTTCATCCGGATTATCTGTGTGGGCCTTAAATCCAACAACACGTGTTCTCATAGGAGGAAAGCAGAGGGAAATTTAAGCCCCCCAGGAAAGCAGCGAAGGCTGTGTAAAGACGGAAGCAGAGATTGGAGGTATGCAGCCACAAGGAATGCTGGTGGCCCCTGGAAGTTGGAAGAGGCAAGAAAAGATTCTCCCCTTGAGCCTTTGGAGGAAGTATGGCCCTGCTGCTGCCTAGTTTTTGGACCTATAGCCACCAGAACTGTGAGAGAGTAAGTTGCTGTTATGTTAAACCCCAGGGTTTGCGATAACCTGTCATGGCAGCCCTAGGAAAACAAATACAATGTGCATGGCTGAGTACCAATAAGACTTTGTTTACAAGAACAAGATTTGATCCCTGAGCCATAGTTTGCCAACTTCTGGTTTAGGACAACATGAAAGCTGAACAGATCAGCAGGCTAAAACAGGCTGATTGATACTTCCTCAGAGCCTCCTAATGCTCAGAGATGCATAGATATGTGGGTTCAGGGATTCTGAAAGTAACTGAAGGTTCATTTTCAAGATAGGGAAGAAATGGGGGCTTGCTGTTCCTTATTAGAGATCCTGACTAAGGTCTCCGATCAATTTGAGATAGGAAGAAAACAGACACTCAATCTTGGCTTCCTTCCAGAAGGGTATACTGCCTTGGCTTTTGGAATGATTTTAGAGACACAGAAGGATGTGGGTTAGGAACTGGGGTCTATACCATGGCCCAATCTTGTGGGAGGACAGTGTGGACCAGGGATGAACGGGTCCAAACAGACTTCACTCTCTACACTTCTTGGGTGGTGGGCGGAGTTTCTGAAGAGGAGAGAGAACTTGCAACCATGAGAGGGTGCTAAGCCCCTGGCTGCTGCTCAGCTCAGGTTAACTAGGTGCTCCTTGGAGCATGCCCGCTCTCTCCCTCAGTGCCCGCTGCTTACACGCACGTTCCTCACACGCCCCAGCAAGAGGGAGATACCTGGAACCCTCATTCTCAGTGTTACCAAAAGGTTGAAGTTCCATTCTTTCCCCATGGTGACAATAGTGTTCCCCCCCGAAACCTGATCAAACATTACACTGTGAGTCACTATCAACTGGACAGAATGGAGGCCCTTATTACTGTGACTCTTTTTGAAATTGTAGGTTTCGTCTCAACAGTCTATGGGGAAAAACGGTTTTATTTTCAAGACCAACTTCAAGGTTTGAAAATAAAAAGCCAAAAACCGGTTTTCCAACGCAAAAGGCTCACGTTACACCGCAGAACTGATCTTCAGAATTTCCCAGGCTGGGGCAAAATTGCTCGAAACCTCCTAGCTCGAAAACGTGTGATCCCACAAATGTTCACCACCAGAGCTGGCGCACCCTCGCCACGGCCTTCTTCTTCCTTCCCTGTTTATTTTGGATCATTTGCACGTCTCAGGGTCTTTCCTTGCCTTATGTCTCTCTTCCTTTCTTTCCTCCGTTTCTGTCACCTTCCTTCTCAAGTTCTCCCACTCCTGCTTCCTTGCCCCTTGTTGACAGAAGTCTCGGGCATCCTTTTAGGTGTTGTACACAAGTTCCTTCCAAACCCTTCCCTTGCCAGCTAGCTTCTCGATCCCGATTTTACAAACGAGAAAACCCAAACTTGGAGAAATTAAAACCAGACACTTCCAGGTGGGGCTGGATCCTCTCCACTTGTAATTCCAAGTTGCCTTCTGGCATGCCTCGTCCATCTCCCTCGTTTTCTCTCAGGCTTCCCTGCGTCCTGTGACCAACTGCTCCCCCCTACCTGGCCATCATCATAAACTGCGCGCGAGCCTGTTGGGTTGTGTGTGTCTACAAGGGACAAGATATTTAGGGAATAATGATTTACGTTTTCTGCTAAGTCTGAAAGTGAGAGGATTTTCCCCTCCCCCCACCCCCTTTCAGAAATGGTGACAGTGGAATTTGTTCTTAAGATTTTCCCTTTCTTTTAAGAGAAACCCTGAGTACGGAACCCCCAATTATAATTTTTTCATGGGTCGGCAGCTCTGGCTTGAGGGCTAGTGTCTGTCCATCAGCCACATTTACTGAGTGTCTACTGTAGACGGAAGAAAATAATCAAACACTAAAGAAAACAAATTCTAAAGCAAATGAAAACCACCCACTCTCAGAGAAGCTGTTAATACTGCAGCCCTCCTTGTCCTCACTTGTGAGCTATCTTCTCCTGTCAAGTGGCTGAACTTGTTTGATGCCTTTGCCATCTCCATGCTCCCACTACAGAGCTAAGATGGCTGCTAGGGTTCCTTCTAGAGGCCCAAGTCCAAGTGCTGGGTGATCCCTAAGTCCTCCAGTGGGTCTCAGAGCTCCCAGAATCCTGGATGTAAGTCTGACATTGAAGGAGGTGCCCAGACATCTAGGCCTAGGGCCCCTTAAGGAGGGCAAAGCCCTAAGAGGGGGGGTTCACAACTCCCACTGTGCATTCCATCATTAATTCTCCGCATCCTGACCTCTGGAAGAGCAAGGCAATAAAAACTCAGTCATAAAGACTGATGCTTACTACCTTCAGAATAGGAAAATCCATTCCCTTTGAAACACGTTCCACAGCATTTCCAAGTGACAAGTAAAATAGGATGGAAAAATCGACATTTTCATTAAAAGGAATTAGACCCCATCAGAAGTATTTGAAGGCTTTTGTACAAAATTTGGACATTAGATTTTTGTATGAGCACAATTTTAACTTTTCAAGAAACGTCCTATTGTTGTCAGGTGGGGTGGGGAGGGGGGGGTCAGTGCTTCATGAGTTTAGGAAGAGAATACCTGTTTCCTGGGTTCCTGTATTTTTCTTGTTGGCCATGTTAAATATTGACCTCCTGGAATCCACAAGTAGCCGGTAGTAGCCAGCAGTTAAGCAGGCCAGGTTCATGGCATCTGATGATTCCATCAGGAGTGTGATGGGCTACACAAAAGAGAATATTTTGGTTAAAGCCATCCCTCCTTAAGAAGCTCCCTCAGGTGACAACAGTTGCACCAGTGCCTTACTGAAAAACATTTAGGTGACACCATCTTGAAAACGTGGACATTCTGAATCTTCCCAAGTAATATTGGAATGGGAGAAAAAAAGTAGACATTGGTTTTGTTTCCAAAGAGTTAACATTTTAGAAAAGTGAGAGTTAAGGAGGCACTTACCAAATGTGAACCTGCGAGCTGAAAAATCACAGGAAGATTAAATTTGGGTTCATAGTGAAAATTAGTGTTGAAAAGAAGTAAAAACTCAAGTGGAAATTACGTCTAAGACTGAAGGAAAAGTGTCAAAAAGATCCAGGAAAAGGATGCTTGAAAAAGAAATTGTAAATTCACAGGAGAGCAAAACAGAGATGGGAGTTGAGAAAAGGCCTTGCTAAAACTTTCTGGAAACAATGAGGCTCTCATATATATGATTGGAGACGAGTCTTGGGCATATAGGGAAGTGGTTAGTTGAAGCAATTCTTCTCCTTGAATTAGGAAGGGTAGACTGGCTGGTGTGTTCTTGGTGAGAGAGAGGGAACTTGAGAGGAAGAAGGGAGCGACATGAAAGCAGACACCCAGAGAGGCACAGAAATGTCGAGGTGACCAGCTCTTCCTTTCACTCCCAGGTATAGGACCCTGGCCACGTTTGACGGCCCTGGCTAGTGGAATCTAACATCCCACCAAAAGCCCCCATACTACTTGATAAGCTGCCTTTTCTTTCCATTTCTACTGAGGTCTTCCCTCAAGGCATCCCACAGTTCTTTCCTATAAGCAGCAGACCACCAGTAGGGTCTTGCCACCTACTTCTGTTGGCTCAGATTATCCCGTTATCAGGTGTGTGATGACTGCATCCAATTCACTCTTCTCCCTACTCTTTCTACAAAGGGCCCATTCTTCTTAGCATCTTTGCTCATGGAGTGAGCCAGGAATCCCAAGTCTATTCTTGCACTTTCATTGCCATGAAGTCAACTGGAGCCCCTGGATTCAGCCATGAGGTGCCACCAGCCATGGCCACCATGTCTGAGCTCCATACTCTCCCTTCCATGGTCACTTCTTCCCACTGCAGAGTACACAGAGTCTTTTCGATTTGCTGTGTAGACAGAACCCTCTCCTGTTTTCAGAGCACTCCTCCTGGTTGACACGGTTTCCTTTTCTCCATGGAAACATAGATGTGTTAACATGGCCAAAATCCAATGACTCATCTACTACTGGGACAAGAAGGTTGTGTGCAGGGGACCTGGATTATTTCCCGTCAACTTCTGTTTCGGGAGTCGAGTTCTGCCCTTTGAGGACTATGTCAGATTGTTGTTTTAAATGGAATGGCCATGACATTCATAGGGGCCCGCTGTTCAGTCAGTACTAATGGCTATAGCACAAAAAGACAGACTGAAATGCTCAGCTTTCCCCAAAGAATAAACACATACGGGCCGAACGGGAGTTCTAAACAAAGTTGGGAAAAATCTCCCTGACTCTCTGCACAGGAATATTCTAGAAGGCTAGCAGGGAAAAACCTTCCCACTCTCTGTGATTCATGCACTCGGGAGCTACAACGGACCTTAGAAACGAACTCGTTGGCTTTCTCATGTATAGATAAAGAAGCTGAGCAACTTTTCCCCAGATTACATGGCTCTTTAGTGAGGACTGGAGCCCTCGGGCCGGAGTTGGGTGATTTTTCTCTGCACCTCCTCACATTTCTGATCCTCTGCCCACAGTACAATGTCGACTGCTTTGTAAATATTAGCGGTGTTATCACAAATGAGCTATTCAGATCAAGGCGCCGTGTCAACAGCTGAAAGATTTACCTTCACATCCAGCACGTGCAGCTCCACCCGCACCAAGCTGTCCTCCTCGGTAAACATCTCGATTCTGTTGACGTGGCTGAAGTCGGCTAAAAGAGCCACCAGATTGGTTTTGGTGTTTATGACGTGGCTTATGCCGTATCGGGGCCCAACCAGGAGGGTCACTTCCGAGCGCTTTTCCGCCTGCTGAGAGATGTGGACAAAGCCTAAAAATCCTAGACCTCTAAAGCACCATGCAGAGTTGAGCCTGAGAGTCTGTTCTTATAAGATTACATTTTCTTTAGCAAGTATTTCTCGATTACATTGTACTAAATCATCCAATTAGAAGAACCAGGCACTACGATTGCATCGAGGTGCTGATCAATTATGAATAATGTAGGAAATAAACGTTATCATAGCACATATATTCATAATCATGAGACACTTTTAGAAATAGGGACTTTTTTTTTTCTTTTTTAGCATGAAAGCAACTTCTGGCCCAATGATCTAAAAGAAGGCCATTGTTAGAGTGCATCGATTCTCTCGGTTCTTCATATTTCTTTTGCTAGGGCATTCTGCAGTGGCGCTATCTAGTTTAACATTTCTTCTGGTATTTCCAGACTGTGCTGCAGTCGCTTAGAAATGAAGTGACATTGTGCAGGCTTCTGTAGCTCCCAAGAGAAAGCAAGAAAAAGCAATTACCACTAATGTTGCCTTGAACACACGACCCCCATACAGTCGAAGGTCACTGAGGAACTTGAGATAGTGGACCTTGGCTTGCAGTGCAGAGAGCTGAGGAGAGAAAAGAAACCTCAGGTGTTAATTCCAGTGGGTGTGGTTCGGTTTCTGCTGGAGACCAGCTAAACACCACTGGGAACCGGGGTGCTCTCACTGCCAACAGATGGGGCGTGACAAGGAGCAAAAGTAAATTGCTATATATTTGGTTTCGTGATAAAGGGCTGCATCAAGGCATCCAGATTAAAGCCTTTTATCTGGGGGGAAATGCATGGGGGTGGGTGGGTCATAAACGTGGATATGCTGGGCCAGCGCACTCAAATGAGAACAAGATGGTGAGATATTCCACTGAAATGTCTCCTCGTTGGAGACTCCAAGAGTCGAGTGGTGCTTTCCAATCGTGGATAGGGACCGCGCGGGTCGTGTACAGGAGACTCACCTGTGCACAGAGCTTGTGGGAGTCATTTTGAATACACGCCTGCTATCTACATACAGCCCGTGGAAGAGGCTCTCCGCACTCATCTCAAGTTTGGTAGAGTTTTTGCAAGTTTTCAGGGAAAGTGACCTTTCTGTGCTCCAATCATTGGGGAAATGTTTGAACTTGCCAGAAGTCCCTGTTTGATTAGTTCAACTCAAGCATCTTTTGAGTTTCGGGGAGGATATAAAAAATACAATTTTATCCAGATAAAAGTTATCTTTTAAAGACTTAAAAAGGGAGATTCCCACATCCTAAAAGGAGTACTTGGTTGTTAACTATACCTAAATGCATGACCCTTTATGGCATTGTTAGTTAGCACTGTTCGGCCATCCTCCTCCTTTCGAAAGCCCAGAGCACTTTGCAAATTGATTTGAAAGCAAACCACTCACTCTTGGCTAGAGAAATTGACCTTTATAGAAAAACAGAGATAGACAGATCCTAGAGCAGTTACCCGAATTGTTACAAAACCAGTGGGCCATGCTTGGAAAAAATCCTATGGGGCCAATTGAAAGAAACTAGCTTTGGGCCAATCAGAACTGAAATTTTAAAAAAAAGAAAATCTTTTTCTTTTTTTAAAGTTTACTTATTTGAGTAATTTTTACCCCCAACGCGGGGCTCGAAATCATGACCACGAGATCAAGAGCCGCACACTCTACCCACTGAGCCAGCCCGGCACCCCTACAAAATCTGAGAGATCCTTGACGTCCTGCTAGATTTCTGTGAGCTGAATGCTTACAGAAATGAGGAAGTAAGGCAACAGTGGCTGGAGGGTGTCAAACCTGGTTTTACATTTTTAAAAAGCCATGGGGTGAGAAGGGAATAGCAATAAGTATGTTTTAGCCAGTAAAAATGACTTATAACCCAATACCAAGACCAAAGAATTATCCACATAAACAGTGATTTGTATTAGAGCTACCCAAGTTTCTATGGCCAATATCAACCATTAAGTGTTCTCGGGCTGTTACACTGCTTCCGACTTTATAGATCCTGTATTTTTAGGTTCCTCTTTCTGGTTCTTGAAACCCCTTGCTTTTTATTACCTATAAACATAACTCACCATTCTGACCCACAATCTATTTTAAAATGTCCTTTCTGTTTCTTCTGATAAAAGAAAAAATAAGGGAGACTTTAACACTAACGATGGTGAATGGTAGAAATAATTTTACCTTCCCTTCGAAAGTAAGATTTAATTCAGTGGTTGTCAACCAGGGGTGATTTTGTTCCCCAGGGCCCATTTGGCAATGCCTAAAAACATTTTTTTTTTTAAAGATTTTATTTATTTATTCATGAGAGACAGAGAGAGAGACAGAGGCAGAGGGAGAAGCAGGCTCCCTGCGGAGCAGGGACCCCGATGCAGGACTCGATCCCAGGACCCTGGGATCATGACCTGAGCTGAAGGCAGACGCTTAACCGACTGAGCCACCCAGGCGTCCCTAAAAACATTTTTCTATGTCATGATTGAGGGCTTCTTATAGGTAGAGACCAGGGATGCTGCTAAATATCACACAAGAAACAAGACGGCCTCCCTCCCTCTCCCTCCCCCAGCAAAGAATGATTCCAAATGTCAACAAACCAACCGTGGTTTAAATAATGCGGTATCTGGTCTGCGAGGACTCTTGCTGGCTGCTGTGCATTTAAGACAGTCTGAGTGGTAAGCAAGAGCACGATGGAAATGTACAATTGTCTTGCAATTCTGTTCTCTAATCACAAGGTCTCAGTGGCTATGCAAGGTTCTCTTGCACGCACACGGGAACACATACACTCTCCGTGTAATAAGTCCATAGCTTACAAGAAATAAATAAGTTTCCATAAGAACACTTACTTTTCATTAGCCTTAGAAACAGGTTAATAGTGGGGAAAAAGGGGGGAGGGGTTGGGGTTATACAGTTACTGCCTATGAAAATATGGTGCCAAGTATTTTATTCACGGGCTAATTTTAAACATTTTAAAAAATGCACGCAAACCTTTCTCTTTAAAATCCATTTTCTATTAAGATGCAAATGTGATACCTTTTTACCCGGTGGTACCAAGTTTTGATTTGCTTTGACAAGGTGTGAAAGTGCTTTCTTTATGTTCTTCTCTTTCATGCTTTGCAGCACAGCAGAGGGAAGAAAAGTCTCTAATCCCCATTCTTTTCTGCAATAAAGAGCATATCTTTAATTTCATTCTTGTGATGATTAGTTATCTACGACAAAATGGCGCTCTGATGTATGTTGGAAGAAACGAACTCTGAAGAAGTCAGGAAATGGAGGTAGGTCCCCAATTAGGGAAGCAACTTCGAGTTTACACACAGAAAGCATACTATCTGAACAGTAATACATCTGTTTGCATTTTAAAGGAAACATATTCTTCCCTCTCCAGGGAGAATGCCTTTGGGACCAATGGAAATTGAAGAGACAATTTATCCAACCCACCTCGGAGTCTCACTGAATTCATTCACATACCTGAGTATGTATTTCCAACACAATTTCTCCCAGTTCCTTTGTTTATCGCCATTGTTACTACTCCCTGTCAGCCCACACGGTCATTCTCTCTTCACTTAGAAGGGACTATGCAACTCCTTCAGGCCCCCAAACCATTCTTCCCTTCCTCTTCCCCAATGGCTGCTTCACTAGAAATACACACGTCTCTTCTCTGCCGGCCAGATGATGTCTGTCTGGGTCCTTCAAGCAACATTTCTTGCTGGTGTGTGTGTGTGTGTGTGTGTGTGTGTGTGTGTGTGTGTGGAGTCAGGGTGGGGTTCATGACCCTTAAGTATGTGTGGCACTGATGGGGAGGTGCAAACATCACCAATAGGTGTTCATATACAAGAAACACAGACAGATAGGACTGGGTTAATTAATACAGGTTTGCGAAGGGCCCATTTCCCCAGCAATGACTACAGCCCTAGCCCAACAGTGCTCCATATTTTGAACTCTATGAACTCTATCCTCGTTGGTTAGGTGCCCAACCAGTGTCTCCTAAATACTGTAAAGACCTTCAAGGTTTGCTTATTTCTCCTGTGCCAGATCCTCTCCAAAGAAGGGTAGGGAGACGGCCTTCCCCCACCTGACCACCCATGCCATCGCTAGTTAAGGTGGGGTTTTTCATGATCACCATGTCCTCCTTCTCCTCCACTTGCACATATTTCTACCCATCACCTGGCACTCCTTATGGGGTGCCTGGTAATTCTACTTGTATCAGTATTTTAAATCATAACTTCTCATATCTTTTTTTTAAAGATTTCATTTATTTATTGGAGAGAGTGCATGCATACATACATACAAGCAGGGGGAGGGGCAGAGGGAGAGGGAGAAGCAGGCTCCCCGCTGAGTGGGGAGCCCAAAGCAGGATCCCCAGATCACGACCTGAACTGCAGTCAGACGCTCAACCGACTGAGTCACTCAGGCCCCCCTCATATCTTTATAATCGGATCACAAGTCCTTTATGCTCAGGATTATAATTTATGCTTATTTGTACTTTCCACTGTCCTAGCATGAATACCACATAAAATGCTCAGTGAATAGGTGTTGGGTGAGTGAATTAATTAATGAGAACATTCTTACTCAAGCCAGTTATCTCTGGGAGGTTTCTGCCTGTACCATATTCCAACTGGTAAAATGTGGGGACAGACAATCGGAACAGAAATGCATTTTAATGGTCTGAAAACCATGGCAGGTTGTTCAGGCCACCTTTTCACATGGAGGCCAGTATCATCCGTGCCCAGGAACATACGAAAAGGGGAATGGATGAGGGAGCGAATGTGTCCAGCTGAGCGTAAGACCTCTCTGTGAGCCGAGTCTCTCTCAGGCGACACTCACAGCCTGTGTGGCAACAAAGAGATAAGCCACCTGCGACAAAGAGTGGGCCAAGAAGGGAAGGCCTGAGGTTCTCGAATCGCACACGAGGATTTGTCCCTCAGTGTAGACGGGAGAACTGAGAGTCGTGAGAACACAGGCCTCAGAGTCAGCGACCTGGAGCTCTCATCGTCCCGCACACAGGCTCACGAACTCTGTTGAGAAGCAGCCATTTTGCTCCCTGGTGGGTCAAGCTGGCATGCGGGAATTTAGAAAGGCTTTACAGCTTCTTGGGAAGGTGGGATTTCAATGAGCTTGTACATCACTTGTGCAGATGGAGAGGGCTCTAAGGCTTTCAGTGTTAGGTGGAGATGTGGCTTCAGTCCTGCCATAAACTTTGAAATACGAGCGTTCCTTTCTTTAGCATCAGCGCTGCCAAGATTAAGAGAGTTGTGGCGGCTTCAGGCTTCTAAATCACCTACCACCGGGAAGCCGACAGACCGGGCGATAGAGGCTTCTCTTTGAAAGGACCACCCTTAAGGAGACCTAACTGAAGGCAACACAAACTGCTTATTTATTTATTTTTTTAACTTCACATTTTTTTATTCTTATGTTAATCCCCATACATTACATCATTAGTTTTAGATGAAGTGTTCCATGATTCATTGTTTGTGCATAACACCCAGTGCTCCGTGCAGAACGTGCCCTCCTCAATACCCACCACCAGGCTAACCCATCCCCCCACCCCCCTCCCCTCTAGAACCCTCAGTTTGTTTTTCAGAGTCCATCGTCTCTCATGGTTCGTCTCCCCCTCCGATTTCCCCCCCTTCATTCTTCCCCTCCCGCTACCTTCTTCTTCTTCTTCTTTTTTTCTTAACATATATTGCATTATTTGACAAACTGCTTATTTCCAAGCGGGGATCTTCTCCGGCCAAAGAGGTCAGAGTATATGCTGATGGCAAGCCAGAGAAGGCAGTCACATTTCCCAAACAACATTCAAATCCCAAAGCCAAGTTTGATTGCGTAGCACCCTTTCCCACCATTACAGTTTTTTTTACTACAAATACCATCCTTCCTGATTGTGACTGAGAGCGTTACTTTGATACTGCCCTTTAGCCCCCTGAAGCGATCTCAGGTGATGCGGGCCACTTTCTAAACACAGGTGCTTCCACTGATCACACGAACGTGGAGCACCCTGTGGAGCTGCACTGCCTGGGTTCGAATCCTGAGCCCTCTAGCTAGTAGCCGTGTGACTCGGGCAAGGTCTCCCTTGTCCTTGCGGTGCCTGGGTTGGCTCATCTGTAAAATACAGCTAAAATGCTACTGCTCTCCTAGGGACGTCATGAGAATCAAAGACCTTCATGTCTGAAAAGCACAGAGACCAAAGCTTGGCTTAAAATCAAGTCCGTTTAGGACTTCTAAAACGTATGCTTCATTTGAAATCTGATCCTCCTTTTAACCACAATTCGCTAAATGTGGATTATGTAAGAAGTGGATCTCTTCCACCCAAAACGAACACGATGTTCATACATTGTGCCCATGTTGAACAAAAGCCCTTCCACAAACAAGATCAATTTTGGAAATAGAGACATACGTCACAAATCGCACTTGGGCGTTACGGAGGCAGCATCCTTGTGCCTGAAACGGCTCTGAGGCTCAACACTTACTCGATGTATTTGAGAGAGATCTTCTGCGTTTGCTTGGTGGTAATGGTTGCGATGTACATTTGCAGAGCCGCCAGCCGCAGGGCTATGTCGTATTTCAGCTCAGGCCCAAACCGCTCCTGCACGACGTCGTTACAGCTCTGCAAAAAGAGACCAGCAGAGGGCGCCACGGGTCAAAGAATGGGCCGCAGCGCGCTGTCTCGGGGACAGGTGACGCACACTTCCCCACAGTTCCAACCTTGGCTTCAAAGGCAAGGAGGCCAAACGTGGAAACACTTCCACCAGGCCGCTTGGAGCCCAGTCTGAACTGGGCTGCATGCACACACACAGAGACCACACAAAACATCCAACATTCATCGACAAGTGAGCTGCTATTGAAATACTTAGCTTTTTGTAAGAATAATAGGAATGTAGCTTGGACAGAGCATGGTGCCGCAATGGAACACGCAAAGCACGGACAGCACCAAGTGCCTTCTGCTGGGGTTGGAATGCTGGGTTCGAACCCTATTCTTCCACTACAGAGGGGTGGGGACTTGGGCAAGCTCCTTAAATTGTTCCGTGCCTCAGTTTCCTCTTTTGTAAATTGGGGACAATACTACCGCCCATTCACAGGGTTGTGGTGAGGATTAAATGGCTGAACAACGTAAAGCCCTTAGGACTCTACCTAGTACGTTTTAAGTGTTTGTAGGCATACACGGCTGTCATCACCAACGTCTTTAACGTCCTCTTCGCTATCTAGAGCAGCTTTCGGGAGGTGGAGTTAGCAAGGCAATGGACGGGAGCAGCTCTGGACTCACACCCCCCTGCTTCGGAATCTTGGCTTCACCAATGCCCCCCGCGCATGTAACTTCAACCACTTTCCTCTTGCAGCCTCAGTTTACTCATCTGTGCAATGGGGATTCGTGCCAAAGACCTCACTGGGGGTGGTGCCAAGACTGAATGAGCTACATATCATCGCAGCGCACTGGTACGCTCAGTAAAGGGTTGCTATTGAACTCCTCGGTTCATCCCAGTGGTGCCTGCCCCTGCTGGGACTCTGAGGGCGTCATCCCATATCCCTGGGCCTCAGTTTGCTCGTCTGTAAGAGGGAGATGCCTACATCACAGGGTGGTGAGCATCAAATTGAAGAGGGGCTGAGAAACGTGCCAAGTCCTGTGTGACCCCAGTGACTGGCTTTCCAGTGGCGTGCTCACTCGTTAGGAGCAGAGCACGGAGCTGCACATTGCCGGGAAGCATGGCATTGCTTCATTACATTCTGCCTATGTGTGCGCATGCATTTTTGTTCTGGAAAACTAGGCTTTTGGACTAGAAAATATGATATTTAGCCTCCTTCTTCCTTGTTTGCCTTGTTCCGAGATTTCAAATGCAAAAACTGTCTCAGACTCTGTTTGGCTCTTTTCCAAGAACAGCACATTTGAGACCCCTTCCTATGTTGACTTGACTCAGTGCGAACACGTACCGCTATATGGTTTCTGCGCACAATATTTACCCTTCAAATACTTACCCATGCCCTAGTGGGGCCGTACAACGCATGCTCTGTCCCCACGGTCCAGGTTCGCGCTTCTCGGCTTATCCCTTCACCCCTAAGAGGGAAGTCCCATTCTCTTCCTGCCTCCATCCTTCAGACGGTCTTCTACCTTTGCTTCTCCTTCACACCTTACACCTGTCAGGACCGCAAGCACTCCTCACTGGAAGCAGGTCTGACAGGGGGCGGGACACAGGGCGGGCTGGGTGAAGGCCCCCTCTGAGTGCCATTCCAGGCTGCCATTTTGTTCTAGTTTTGGGTTTCTCAGCTACTTCCCAGTGCCTAGGGGTGTCCATAAAGGGGCACCATGGGGTGGAGCTCTTGTGAGGGGGAAGTGGGGGAAGCCCCCGGGCACAGTGCCAGGCCATCACAAGCCCTTGATGCTTGCTGGTAAATCATTTTAATAAACGCCTTTCTCCTAGGACTGCTATTGCATGTCATGTGTGAAACAGGATTTTAGCATAGGACTTAGAGACAAAAGCTTTGAGTCTAGGCTCTGTCAACTACTAATCGAATGACCTTGAACATGGCATTTCATCTCTCAAGTCTGTTTTCTTACCTGAAAAGTGGGCTAACTCTCAAGGCTGCTGGCACACCTCTTAAGGATGTTGCATAAACTGGAATGTGCTTTATTAGGGTGAGTCACCGCTATAACTTCTCCGAAGAGTTGTGACTGGGACTGTTGTTTCCCACCCTTTTCATACCCTGTGTTTAACCAGACTTCTGGGTGAGGTTTTTGTCAAGGTGATTAGTCACTTAATTACATTATATAATTAGTTCAGACGAATCCTGGAGAATTAGTGTGAAGTCTGACATATATATTGTGTGGGACAGATCATGCTTTTATTACTCATAACTACAGGACTTAAAATATAGTCAACACAAGCAAATGGTGCTCATGGCTTTGCTGAATGGAGGTCCTCACATCATAGACTCTACTTAGGCCTAAGAAAGTTCATTTACAATGGACATGTTAGATATTAAAAAGGAAACCAACGCTGCACCAAGTGTTTTAAAACATTTCGTAGCCTCTTAGGTGTTGTCCTGTTTATGAATCATTGTAACCATCTTTTTCTTCCTAGATAGCGGACAGGTAATCATGAACTTCAACAGTCTGAGTGGTTTGGGTTTTCTGTTACTATATATGCTAAAATCTGTAAAATACCTCACAGCCCATTAGCGAGCAGGAGGTTAGCAGATAGTACCTCTGTTTTCATTGTCATGGTTCATCTAGAGTCAATGGCTATTGTCCTCAACAGGAACCCACAAAGCTGAACAGAGTTTGGTCTTTGTAATATGATCTATATCGTTTCTGTTTACTCTTTTGTTCTCTAGGCTAATTTTACTGCATCTTTTTAGTGCCTTAGAATCGATATGGGCACCCAGCACCATTTGCAGATCCACTGACTTATGTCAGACAGATAAGTTATTTTAGACCATACCTCACATTCTGTGAAACAGAGTCTGATGCCAAGAAATTCTCATTTCCTATTCTCGGTGGAGGACATAGGAGATGACGGTAGCTTGATTTTGGTCCACCACACATGGCTTCCCACCCTCCTCCCTCCCTCCATTGGCTACTCCTTGAAGGGGTGACTGGCTAGCCCACCAGCCATGCAACAGCCAAGGTGGGAAAGCAGAAACGTCATCCGTGTTTTTTGAGTCCCTGGGTAAGATCACCGGGCAGGTTTTCCGCTTCTTAGTGCGGTCCCACAGGTATAAAAAGTGTATCTTTTGAATAAGGGAGCTCTCTATGCACTGCATCAGATTTGAGTAGACACGCCTTAAAAAAAGAATCGTGCTCAGCAGTACCTCTGGTCTACCTAAGAGGCCGGCCCTCTGTAGGGGAAACACAACCACATTCCCCTTTTGTAAATGCAATGGGCATTTTTAAATGGGATGTTTAGAACAGGAGCAGAGTAAAATGGTTTGGAAACATCATCTTGTGAATGGGAGGCATACGTAATTATAGGGAACGACAAGTGAATGCATCCAATGCGCTGGCTGGCACCTATAACTACTTCCTTGCAACTAACAAGCTAAAAGACCTAGCATATCCTCTGAGCTGCTATGGCAGAGACCAGGGTTGGGTCTTCACAGGAATAGGGGGATGAGGCAGTCACATCTGGGTTATTCGGCCTGCCGGGGAAGGGGGCATATAGTTGAGGGGTCCAGGTGACCAAAGTTGAACATTTAAAAAACCCAGGTCATGACAGTTTCACTGTTCTGGGTAGAAAACGGTGTAAGGTGCACCGCACATTTCTTTACTTGATGAACAGGGTATGCTGAATAGGACTTGCCTTTTCCAAATGACGCAGGGTTATCTTCACGAACATTAATCATCCTACTGAGCTGCAAGTACCACAGTCTCTTCCAAAGACCACTGAGGTGGGGAATGTTTAAGCGGGTCTTGCCCTTAGTGCCCCATCTGCTGGAATGTTCTGGTACATATTCTGCTTTTTTCTCCTTCAACTTAATTTCTGTTCTCTAGGGCTTATTGCCACTTTAATTTATGTCACCATTCCTAACCTCTGGCATTTATCCTGTCTATGTCTCTCTGCCATCTTCTACCTGTTTTCTTTTTCCACTCAACTTTTTAAAGCCCACAAAAGTTTTGAAATATACAAGAAAATGTTGAGAATAGGAAAACAAAAACCAGTGTATCAACTACCCAGAATTAACAAAGGTTTCTTTTTCCAACTTCTTTGCTTTTTATTTCTTACGGCTCCAGAAATCCTTGCCTTATACAGGTACGCCAGCCAAAGGGAGCATGTCTACGGTTTTTTTTTTTTTTTTTTTTTTTGCCTTGCTTTGGCATTTTCTCCTTTTTTTGTCAGGGGAGGTTACATTTAGGTTTACAGTCTCTTTGAGTAGATCTAATGTGAGATGCTTAAACTTCAGGTAAACGGGTTCTTACTGTTTAATGTGATTGTACTGGGAATTTAAGTGAGAGTAATGGGAAGCAGTTATGGAAAAATACAGGAACATCTCCTAAATGTCAAACGAATAAATTCCCTCTGGGGCAAACTAGCAAAGATTCTCATCTCTTGAAGCCTTGTTTTTTGAGAATTATAACCCAGAACTGGAGATAGTCAGTCTGCAAAAGATACCATTTTCTTAAAATCTTATTGCCTTGAAATTAATTATTCCGTTATAAGGAATATCACATTTCAGAACAATTGAAGCACCAAAAAAAAAAAAAAAAAAAAAGTGAATGAATAAATGAGTAAATAAAGGAGAAGGGAAAGAAAATCTTTTTTATAGTAGAATGCTAATTAATAAATGAAGAATAATGGAATTAGAAAAATCATCATTCTGAACCCTTGCAGTAATAATGGATTCTGGCAAGAACCATCAGTGAATACTAAAACCAGTGAGTGAAAAGGTATTAAGAGAGTTGCAAGTGCCTCTCCACAAATTACTTATTAATTACAAAAAAACTAGTAACTTCTGAATGGATAAATTTGGAGAACATCACTGTAACCAAGAGTCAAAGTTAACCTCATCATTACGGGGACAAATGGACATCATATGCCCCCCAATGTGGTGCACTAATGAGGACATGAAGTCTCACATGTCTTTCTTCTGCCCAAATAACATAACCTCAACCCAATCAGGAGAAAACCTCACAGACACCCAAATTGAGAGATTGCTACCAAATAACTGACCAGTACTCCTTAAAACTGTCAAGGTGTTGCAAGTCAAAGAAAGACTGAGGAATATTCTGGACTTAAGGAGATTGAAGTGACATGACAACTAGATGCAAAATGAGATCCTGGCGTGGATCCTGTTCTAGAAGAAAATGAATTTCTAGAAGAAAAAGGCCATTTTGGGGACAGTAGGCAAAATCTGGATATAGATTGTACACTAGGACAGTAATGTATCAGTGTTAAATTTTCTTATTTTGTTAATTATGCCATGATTATATAAGAAAATGTCTTTGCTACTAGGAAATACACACTAAAGTAGTTAGGGGTAAATGAGCAGGATTTGGAAAATGACATTCATGTGGTTTAGAAAAATAACATGTGTGTGTGCGCCCATGCGTGCACACACGGGGGAACATGTGTTCTCACTAAAGATAAAGTAAATATGGTAAAATGTGAACAACTGGTGAATCTGGGTGAAGGTTATCAAAGAGTTCTTTTACTACTCTTGCAACTTGCTCTTAAGTATGAAATGATTTCAAAATCCAAAGGGAAAATTAAAAAAAAACACCATGGAATCTTTCACAATGCACGGAGCTTGGGGTGGGGGACAAAGAAAGAAGATGCCAAATGAAAGAATTTAGGGGCAAAACGCCACATTTAATTTATCCCCCAATATTAATATAAAACGTGCTCAAATTCTCACATACCTGAACATAGAGATATTCGAAAGCAACTGGATCTCTCCTTAAAAGGTCAATTGGATCCTTTGGGACGAAGCTAATTCGGAAAAGACACCTCATCTTATGGGAACTGGGCCGCTGTGTCACCTAGAAGATCAGACCAAACACAAGAATCCTTCAGTGCCGGCAGAGGGACGCAGAAGCAAAGGGCAACTTCGTTTCAACACCAAGGAAGGAAGTGGTCAAAGTTCTTTTATGATGTGTCCTAGATACTCCCTGAAAGCTGCACATATCCTAGGCTGTGTTCCCCAGAAGCCAACCCTGAGATGAGGGACCTACTAAGGAACTGCTTCTGGGAGAGATGGGTAAGGGAGTGGGGGGAGCAGGTCAGGCAGGAGAGGAGCCAAGGAAAGGCAGAGTGCGCAGCAGTGGGTAGCTACAGCCTGACCCACAGGGGACTCAGGAGGAACATCTACACTGCAGAGCCACCAGGACCTGAGCCAAAGGACCACAGATCAGCCGTTGGTTTCAGGCTGTCCCAGGGGGATGTGAATTTCCAGGTGTGGACAGAATGGGTTACCACAGTCTAGGGGCAGTCGTCTGAAGAAGATCCAAAGATGCTGGTGCCGGAAGTGATAGCTGACCAAAACTAGGGTGGGGGTGAGGGGTCAAAAAGGGGATCTGGAGGGAGAGTACTGTATGACACAGCTGTGAGTTTTTTCTAAATGAGACCCCAGATTGACTGCAGCAGGGAAAGCAGGACCTTGTCAACCTTGGATAACAATGCATTGTAAAGTCAGAAAACAAAAGTTTTGGCCCGAGCACTAAATCTGGAGTCCACAAGTTTCCAAACTACCCCAAACTTTCAATAACAGGACACTGTTCAAGGGAGCTTAGAATCCACCGACCATGGATTGTTTTGTTTTCCTCTTTTACAGTACAGTGTAGGCCAACTACTAGGTGTTACGTTTCTTAATTCCCTTTTTTTTTTTTAAAGATTTTATTTATTTATTTGACAGAGAGAGACACAGAGAGAGAGGAAACACAAGTAGGGGGAGTGGGAGAGGGAGAAGCAGGCTTCCAGCCGAGCAGGGAGCCTGATGTGGGGCTTGATCCCAGGACCCTGGGACCATGACCTGAGCCGAAGGCAGACGCCTAACGACTGAGCCACCCACGCGCCCCTCTTAATTCCTTTTGCAACTGAAGGGAATCAGCCAATGTAATAGTAGGTGCTTCATAAACAGCCAAATGAATACAAGACATTGGACTCCAAGGAAGAAGGTAAAAGCTCTTCGATTTCCCTTAAAGAGGTCAACATGATGCACCTGAACCATGAACCACGAACCAACAGTTGCTCTACTTGTAGTTTCATGTACTTGTGTGTGCTTTTCTATGTATCTGTATGTAGCTTCATGGCCTTGTAACTCCTTTGTTACAGAGGACAAATCTGGCGAAATAAAAATGTTGGTGAACGGCAACTGAAAATTCAAAATAAAAATAGCAATAGCTTTACTGAACCCCATGTTGTGTGTGTGCACGTGCATTCTTCCAGTTGACATCGCTAATTTTGTTGAGCTGAAGAATTTCAATGGGAAAACAGTCCTTTTAAAGGTATAAGGCATACTGAAAAGTAGTAACACTGACCCAGCTTTTTGGCTGTGGGCGGGATTACAGACCTGAGTGGACTCACCAGCCCCATGGGCTGGGGGCTGCTCATCACCAGCTGAAGGTCAACCAAACCAGGAAGAAGAAAATGTGGGAACTCTAAGAGACCCAAAGTGCTGCTCAGGCCTGCTGTGGGGTTGTACGGTGATGTCATAGGGTATTTTGTCAGAAGGTCTGGGCTGAGGTTAGAAAGTCGGGTATCATTTCATTACTGGTTAAAAATCTATCTTTCCCGAATTTTCCACAAGCGATCTTGAGTCTACTTTCATCATCAGGAGGCTGCACTAGTTTTGAGAAATCATGTAATGCAAAAAAAGCGCTTTAGACTCATTAGAAAATGCAGTCCATAAAAAGAACAGTCCCTAAAACAAACAAGAAAACAATTTGCTCGAAATTTACAGTAGTATGTAAATAGACAATAGTATTTTCTATGTAAAGTTTAGTTATAAGCTGCCAGAAACTCAGAGCTGTTTAAAAGTTCTTTTGAGGGTTTTCACCAAAATTGAATGTTTTAAATGAATTTTGTTATTGGACACATTTCTTATACTTACTCTCCCTTTCTGCCATGGCTATAAATATTTTGGTGATCAAGCTTTTCATATGCAGTGATTTCAGAGGCATATAGCTGGTTTGTCTCAGGAGATTTAAATCAAACAATTTTCTTTCTAGAGAGCATACTTGAAGTTTTAACACTTCGCTTTTAGTTCTGGCTAAACTTGAAACAAAGCCTCTTCTAGAAAGATAAGGGAAGAGTCAGGGTTAAGGGCTTTTTGTTTCCTTCTAACATTCTAACGGAGATTTAATAATCGGAAATCAATCTGGAACGAGAAATTATGTGTACTTAGCACCAAAAGAGACTCTGAAAGGATCGCTGTCCAGCTAAAATCATCAGCAAGCAGTTTTCCCATAAAGGCTATGTAGTAGATAGAAGTTCAGAGGGAACGTCTAACCACAAATATCAGAAAGTTGTGGGAGGTTTCATTAGACTCACAGCAACTGGCTGTCGGCCCCTATGCCCTTAGCATTTACCGCTACCAGCTGAAGGCTGCTCACTGCAAATACCTGTGACCATCGGCCGGCACCAGGCACCTGCAGAGCAGGGGACCGACTGCCCTCGGGAGCAGCCCACCACCACTACCAAAGGACAAATGCCCCCGCGCCCCGCCGCTTAGGTGGGATACCTCCCAGGTATGTTCTAGGCATGTTCTCCACTGGCTCACAGTGCTCCCCAGTAGGACCGAACTCCAGCGGCCCACAGTAGAAACTGGCTCATTACCACGCTCTCTACTGGTGCCCCCGTTTTTCCCATTTCCCTTCCTCATCCTCTCCCAGTGCTTCCTGCTATCACCTCCCAAAGAACCACGTGCCCCCAAGCCCTTGTCTTAAGTCCGGCGTCTGGAGGAACTCTGAGCCAGACAATGACCTTTCACATGGGGGATTCTCATTATCAGGGCTTGTTCCCCTAGAGCCAAGTACAAAAGAAGTCCTCTGTGTCCAAGGGAGTTTTGGCACAGGTTAAAATAATGAACAACACGAGACGTGATTTCAAATATCTGTAGGTCAATTTAAAACTGGTAAAGATAGGTCAAATGTAGGTGGAGGGCTATAACTGAACACAAACGATAGCTTTGTAACTAATTCCCTGCACTAAGTTGGACCGAATCCAGAGGTTTAGGGATATTGTGGGAGCAAATTTGTGGGACACCAGCTTCTAGTTATGCAACGACCAGGAAGCACTTTAGTGTGACAACACCTTCAGCTACTCTATCCATCTGGGGGCACCTTGACTCCTTGCTTCTCCTCCTGGTCTCCCTGCATGTCCCTCTCCCTGCCTAAAGTTCCCTTATCACTGAGCTCTCCCACATAAAAGGAGCGTGTTGAAATCCCTTATACTTCCAGCAAACACTCTGCTTGTGTCGAATCACAAGAGAAGTCAGGGTGCCACGCTGAATTCAGCAGCCAAGCAGCCTGCTCATCTCCCGAGCAAATAGATGGGGGTGGCGTTTTGGTAAAGCAGGAACTGGGACGCACTGGCGGATCACATATTTACAGTGAGCAGCACTGGGGCAGGGATTTTAAGCTTCCACAAATAGTCGCGAGTATGCACCCAGAACTTAAGGCAATGAAATATGATGTTGGTTCCGAGTATGCATCCAAACTTAAGGCAATGAAATATGATGTTGGTTCCGAGTATGCACCCAGAACTTAAGGCAATGAAATATGATGTTGGTTCCGAGTATGCACCCAGAACTTAAGGCAATGAAATATGATGTTGGTTCCGAGTATGCACCCAGAACTTAAGGTAATGAAATATGATATTGGCTTCGTTTAAGTAATCTCAGAAGCTGTATCTTTTTAAGGGTTTCAAGAGATCAGTGGTCAAAACAGGTGAACAAGTCATTTCCCGTAACATAAAATATAATCCTACGGAGCCATATTCCCAGTGAGTAGTTGCTAGGTTTTTGACAATTCTGTATGTGACACCGACTGACAGTCTATGAAAAATTGACAAAAAAGGGAACCATTACCTTGAGATGTAAAACCCATTATGAATGCCAGAGCTTTCGTTAGTGGGGATACACGCAGCTGCAGTGAGTACATTTAAAGGATTCGAGGACAGGGGAATTCTGAGGCCGGGCAGCCTCTGACCTCACCTGGGGGTGTAATTTCACACACCTGAGTTAGAGTCTCCTGTTCATGAAGCAAGAGCAGCTTGGTTCCGGCCCCTTCCGTCCTCTGCTCCAGCATGAGGGAGAAGTGTTCAATGCCTTTGATGGAAAGCTTCTCTTGAAGAGTCAAGATGACATCCTTACAGAGGAAACATGGACAAGATGCCATCAAAATCAGCATAGCTCTCTTGCAGAGCTTACCAGGACTGAAAAGTGTTGCACAAATAGGCTTCAGATCTTTAGTTTACACCTTTGGTTCATTCCGAAGCTTGATGCTCCTTTTCCTGACCTCACCCACCACCCCAAATCATTATGGAGTTCAGAAACAGGGAGGCAACAAGTTGACTAGCTGGAGGAGGTGCTTACTGAACTTAGAGACTGATCAACAGATGGTGGAGTGGAGTTGGTTCGGGTCTCCTTTCTTCCAAATGGGGCGGCAATGAAACCACCTTGGAAAATGCTCTACTCTAGGGGGTGGGCAAAATACCCCCTGTATGCCAAATCCAGCCCACCACCTCTTTATGTAAATAAAGTTTTATTGAAACACAGTCACACTCATCTGTTTATATATTGTCTATAGCTGCTCTTGCCCCTCGCATCGGCAACAGAGACTGTGTGCTCTGTGAAGCCTAAGATATTTGCTATCTGGTCCTGTACAGAGAAAGTTTGCTGACCCCTAGTCTATACCTCTGGTTTTTTGTTTTTGCTTTTTTTTTTTTTTTTTTAATTTTTTTAAGAGAGAGAGAGCACAAGCCGGGGAGGGGGCAAGGGGAGGGGCAGAGGGAGAGAGAGAATCTTAAGCAGGCTTCACACTCAGCACAGAGCCCGACATAGGGCTTGATCCCATGACCCTGAGGTCATGACCTAAGCCAAAATCAAGAGTCGGATGCAGGGTGCCTGGATGGCTCAGTCAGTTGGGCCTCTGTCTTCGGCTCAGGTCATGATCCCGGGGTGCTGGAATCGAGACCCACGTTGGGCTCCCTGCTCAGCAGGGAGTTTGTTTCTCCCTCTCACCCTCCCTCTGTGCTCTCCCTCTCTCTCTCTCAAATAAATAAAATCTTAAAAAAAAAAAAAAAGAGTCAGATGCTTAACCGACTGAGCCACCCAGGTGCCCATAGTCTCTCCTTCTGGTAAGAGCATGCGGTAGTGGTCAGGAATGTGGGCTCTGGAAACAGTGGTTTCTACTCCCAGCTTGACTTCATGTTAGCTGTGCAGCTTTAGGCAAGTTATTTAACTTCTAAGTGTCTTGATGTCCTTATCTATAAACTGGGGATGATACTAATACCTGCCTCAGAATAGATATAAGGACTAAATGAGTTCACACAGAGAACACATTTACTGTAGCACTATTTGATACAGACTTAGGGCACTATAACGATATACACATATTAGCTTTTATTTTAAATCCCTGGGGAAAGTAGAACGAGCAAGCTTTGTTAGCAATCCTTTACAGGATTAAACATTTATGGTCAGATAGGTGTTCTATACACAAGCACATGTTTACTGCAATGCAAAACAGATGTCTTTGAAAATGAAAAAAAAAAAACACATTTTTTTTCATGTACTCGAAAACTAGTAAATGGTCTCTCTTCAAGATAATTTATACTCAGATGCTAAAAATCCCAAAGAGCCGTGCTTTTCCACCCCGGGGCAATTCTACCTCACAGCAATTGGTAATTTCTAGAGACATTTGTGGTGGTCACAAGGGGGTTGGGGCTGCTATCGATATTGAGGGATGCAGCTCAGCATCTTACAATGCACAGGACAGGCCCCACAATAAAGAATTACCTGGTCCAAAGTATCACAATGCCAAGATAGAAAAACTCTGCAATACATAGAGGTTTGGTTTTGGGTTTTTTTTAACTGATCTTTTTGAAATTTTGATTCTTCCCTGTAGACCTTTCTCAATTTCTTCAGGCCCCTTTAATGGTTGTTTTGCTATTGTTTATTTTTTTGTTATTAAGTAAACGTTACCCCCAGCGTAGGGCTTGAACTCACAACCCCGAAATCAAGAGTGGCGCGCTCTATCGACTGAGCCAGCCCGGTGCGCTTCCCCAGGCCCCTTTAAAACAAAGATCCCCACACCCACCCACCGCCACAGACATCATTCAACAGAAATGCCTTGACTATATATTGAATTTCATAAAAAGATTCTCTGTGTCATAAATTTTGTTCAAGGCCCAGAAAAGAACGAACAAAAGCAGCCTTTGTGTGGCAACACATACTTTATAAAATAGTCTCCTGAAACACCAGGGAGGACACCGGAAAATCGATAGCAGTAGTTTTTCCTCGCCGTGATTCTGTAGCAAGAATTTGGGCAATTTTTATTAAACAGTGTTGTATCCCTTTCATAATATCCCTTCTATTTTACGCCTCCCAACCCGTGTCTGCGGCGATAGGAAAGCTGTTAGGTACAAGCAAAGCAAGCTTGAATTTGCTGTTCCCTGTCTTCTCATGGCCGTTCGCCACCCTCAGGGAAACCAGACTCACTCCAGTGTGGGTTCCTAAGAAAAAGGCCAGAGGGAATTAACAACAGGGCTCTCTTTGAAATTTAGAGGTATTTCTGTTAAGGAATGCATTCAAGTCTTGACCTATATCTTCAGATGGGGGAGGGGGTGTAAGGGCAAGGAGCTTTCCTGACCACGTGGTATCACAGACCAAGTCGTGGTAGCAGGGGGCGTTCTGATAATGCGGCGCTATGGGTTACCTTGGGGCTCTGCAAACCATGGCCTGGCCCTAGCGTCCAATCAGGCCACGCCCATTCATTTACATATTGTCTGGCTAGGAAAGGAGTCGTCTTGCCTCAAGAAAGGTTTGCCTCTTTGCTCCTGGCTCTTGGGAGATAAGCTGTAAATCCTTGGAGTGTAGTGCCTGATAGGAGTGTCTGTTCACCTGAGAGCCTGAGCGATAGCAGACAGCCTATGCAACAACGTGAGGACCTTGGGCCAAGTGATGGCAGCACGACCTCTGGAGGAGCAGGATACTAGAGTCAGCCCCACGGGTGCTCAGCTTGTCTATGTGGCCAACCTCTGACAAAAACTCTGAACACCGAGGCTCAGGTGAACCTCCCTGGTTAACAGTACCGTACACATGTTGTCACGTGTGATTGCTGGAAGAAATAAGCAAGGTCCGAAGGACTCCACAGGAAGAGGATGTTGGGAAACTGTAAGTTGGAAAACTCTCCTGCCCCATGCACCTTTGCCCACTGCTGATTTTAACTGGGATCCTCTTGCTGTGATAAACTGTAACTGTGAGGGCGCCCAGGGGGCTCAGCTGGTTAAGCGTCTGCCTTCGGCTCAGGTCCTGGGATCGAGTCCTGCATAGGCTCCCTGCTCAGCGGGGAGTCTACTCCTCCCTCTCCCTCTGTGATCTCTCTTGCTTTCACTCTCTCGCAAATAAATAAATAAAATCTTTAAAAAAAAAAATCCCTGTAACTGTGCTTATAACAATTTGCCGAGTTCTGCAAGTCCTTCAAGTGAATTATGGAACCAAAGGGTGGATTAAGGGCCTCCTGAGCCCACCATCTACGGCTGCTTTGTTGATAAAACAGAGCAGAGTAGTTTCAAGGGGGATCAAATAGGCCACAGAGCTGGAAATATTTACTCTCCTTCCAGAAGTCTGCCCACCTCTAGGCTAGCAGATCAATAATAAGAGTAACACCTTGCCATACACGGATTTTGAGTAGGAATAAAGGAAAAGGCCTTTGTCAGTCACCCCCACTTGAAATGAGTGGTCTTGCACGAAGCTGATTGTTCAATGTAGAAGGATTTAAGGATGGCTTATCGGCTCCATCATTAATCTAGAATACCATCTGCTCTATAACCTGCTACATCAGCACCTACTTAAAGCAATTCCAAACAGGCTGCTTGTTGGTATCATGGCAATAAGGGAGCGGGCCTTTGCAGAAATGCTTCCACTCGTAAGGTCTATGCTGACTAATTTACAAAACTGAGAATTAGGGGTTGACTATTGACAGACGTTTTTAATACAGGCTTGATGCTCTCTTGATACATTATTATACAGATCATCACTAGGCACTTTTTTTTAAAACCTCAATAAAATCTCTTTTATGGTACCATTTGAAGAAAGCCTATTTCAGGCTGCTGGAGTGTTAGGGAGCAACCAATTTCTGCACACAGTTTTGTCCAATAAAAAATAGAATATGCACTTTTTTCCCAGGAAGGAAGTATGGGGGGAAAGAACCCATCTGCTGTGCTATAATACCCATTTCATAAAACTCACCTGTGGCTCTGCAATAATAGGATTGTTCTGTGACTCTTCCTTTTTACCCCTTCTCCTAAGAAGCATGCCTCATTTCTGTCTTTTTAGGTGTCATTTCCATGAAATTGGTTACACCAATTAAAAGTAAATGCTATCTTTATATTATCCTACCCCTTGTTTTTGCTGGACACCAAAGGAGCAGATATTCAATTAACTGCTAGCATCTTAATCTTCTTGGGGGCTGACATTGCTAGGAAATCCTCTGGCTTTAGGCAGGGTGCCAAGCCTTCTTGGGGACAGTCACACTCTTTTAATTAAACTGGAGTTGCGTTAAAATGACTAGCCCTAGTGGTTCGTCACTGAGAGCCTATCATATCATTTTGCAACACATATACACGCACAGCACAACCTTTAGTTTAAGCTTTTTTACCCCAGTTTGTTTTTAAGTATTCACACACTACTTTATTTGGAAACAACCAAAAAACATCTCAGAAATAAACATAGTTCTGAAAGAAGGCGCTGCTACACGAGGTGGACAGTGGGACTTGCAAGCCACACCTGCCAGTGTCCACGTGGAATTCAGCGGGTCCGCTTACCTTTATGGAGGTGTTGCAGTCAAAGCGAAATGATTTGGTCTGCCCATTTTCCAGATACACTTTCAAAACATTTGGCATAAAAAGAAGTGAATTATCCTTAACAGTTTCCTGTTTAATGACAGCAACAAAAAAGAAGGTCAAATGAACATTCTGCTCTTTGCAGAAGCAGCATATATCTACAATGTATTCTAATCGCACCATTAAAAAAAAAAAAAAAGGGAACTCTCTAAGGCTAAAAGGTGTCCCTCCGGTGGTATCTGAGTTCAGCTGTTCATAGCAAAACTCTTCTTTTCCAGCTACAAATAATTCAGTCGATGCAGATGAAAGAACTTTTTTTCAATCAGAAAATAAATCAGATGAATGTTTTTAAAAGTCAAGGTTTCCCATTGGAAAACCCAATGAAGGAAATAATTCCTTTGTAATTAAGCCACCATGCTTAGGACAACAAGCCCAGACTTCAGCAGAGCAGCCGATCTTGGAAAGAGCAGGGACCAGCAATGATGGTGTTTGATGTGGTGTCTGGCAGAGCTCACGCAAAGTGAGTAACAAGCAATAACAAGCTTGAAGTATAAAGTTGTTTTAGGAAACAATTTTTTTAAAGTAGGCTCCATGCCCAATGTGGGGCTCCAACCCACGACCCCGAGAGATCAAGAGTTGCACGCTCCACCGACTGAGCCAGGAAGGTAGAACAATTTTTAACCTTTATGGAATAATTTAAAAAAAAATTTTTTTTTTTTTTATTCATGAGAGACAGAGCGAGAGAGAAAGGCAGAGGGAGAAGCAGGCTCCCAAGGAGCAGGGAGCCCGATGCGGGACTCGATCCCAGGACCCTGAGATCATGACCTGAGCCGAAGGCAGACGCTTAACCATCTGAGCCACCCAGATGCCCATGTGGAATAATTTTTAACCCATTTAGAAATGTTCCTTAAACTCCAAGAGGACATTTAAGGAATGGGTTAGTGTGTTAAAGATTAAAACACTGAGTCTATAACAAACATCGTAACTTAAAAATAATTCAAAAAGAGATGCTTGGAACATGACCAAAAATTAACAATAGAAACGTATTCCTTTGAATTTTCTCTTTAATTGGAAGTAGGGAGATATGGCAGGGGAAGAAAGAAGGCATGTGGGATGAGTTCCGCCAATCTTTTCTCACATGTAGCTGGTCATGGGGTCACAGAAGTCAAGCGGAACTCACCAATCACGAAACCCTATGTCCCTTGTTTTACAGATGAAGAAACTGAAGACAAGATGTCCAGAGATTGGCTAATGTCCTACAGATAGTCCATGAGAACTCAATCTCTAAGTATTTCTGTAAGAGACTCTTTGCCTTTCACTTTCTGTTCCTTTCTCTGAGTTTCCTCCCTCTCCTTTCTCCTCCTGTGGACTTGACACATGACTTTCTTGCTACCCAATTCATGAAGGGGGTTTGGCTCCAAGTCCACATGAACAGACACACAATGACTCGGTAGAGCAAGAGTAGGCTGGACATGAAGATGGTTCCAAAGGTTGAGGTGCAGACACGTGACTGAACGTCCCTGCCACACATAGGCCTGTGGGGAGGCAGCGGGGGCTGCAGGTGATGACTGACCCCCAGAGCTGTCCTCACACACCAGCTGCCTTGAATGAGCCCTATTATATCCAGGACGAAGTAAAACTGCCATTGCAGCTTCTAGAATCATATTCTCTCTAAAGATGTGCAAGCTGGGGTGCCTGGGTGGCTCAGATGGTTAAGCGTCTGTCTTTGGCTCAGGTCATGATCTCAGGGTCCTGGGATCGAGTCCCGCATCGGGCTCCCTGCTCCTTGGAGCCTGCTTCTCCCTCTGCCTCTCTCTCTCTGTCTCTAATGAATAAATAAATAAAATCTTTAAAAAAAAAAAAAAAAGATGTGCAAGCTGATTGCCCAATCTCGTGCTCAGAAGCTGGAGAAAAGATGGGGTAAGTTTCGGATGACCTTCTGCGATACCATGATTCCTCTGCGACTGGAACCTTCCTGCTTTGTCTTGTGAAATGCTAATGGATGCTAACTGCATCCAGAGGGGCAGGGAGGCACTGTGGTGAGCAGAACAGAGTGGGGTGAATGGGGACAGAGGAGATGGGGCGGGAGATGCGATTGGGAGGACAAGGCCACAGCTGAAATGCTCCCAGGACAGCACAGTGACAGCCCGAGGCCCCTCCCACAAGCATCACGTAGTTGAACAGATTGGCCAGCTGACCCCTAGACTCCAAGCGGGGCAGACACAGGTCAGCAAGTTTTGACAAGGAGACACGTGGATCAGGAGGGCCTCGCTCAGGATGTGCAGGCCTACGTCTTCAAATTCAGATCCAGGACCACCCTCAGGGAAGAATTTGTGACCCGTCACGAGCATGTCATGGACGAGATTTTGTCCTTGTGAGTTTATTTAAACACCACCACCAGCAACAACATAACCTCCACAACAAAAGCTGGTATTTCAGAGGTCCAAAAATGATTAGTGCCTTAGATGACCACTTTCTAAAAACTAAAAACATGAGGCTAGATTTTCTTGGGGGAAAAAATGAAAAATACAGCATCCTATTGACGTTTGCACTGTTCATTTTGAAGATGAATTATGTGCCTGAGCAATCATGATTTCTATCAAGACCTATTGATGGAGATCCAGGAAATATTTCTTCACTTCTGCTTGCATATATAACACTTTCCCAGCATCTTAACTTCTTTCCATTTTGATTAGTGAAAAGAATAGACATTTGATTTTGAATAAGGAAAAACTTAGGGGAAACCTTTCTCAAAATATATAATGGAAGCATGCTCAGTTGGCACAATGAGAAGAAGCAGGTGGAAGTTCCAAAGAGGCCTATTTTCCTCAATATGGGGCAATGCCAGGGATCTCAGATCAAATTAACTTCTTTGCAAAGTAGTGAGGTTTCTAACACTGGAAGCATTCAAAGACACACTGGATGACTACGTATTCTGGATACAATAGAGGGAACCCATCAGGCACAACATGGTGATCTCTCAAGCCCTTTACAATTCTGAGATTCAGCAGCCCTGTGAAATCCAACCACGAATTCTCAATTGACCATTCCAGAGGGGCGACTGGCTGTGCTTTGTGCAAAGCCCCTATTTCAGCCACTCTGAGTCGCAAGCAGGCAACAGTCAACTCACCGACACTTGGCCATTGATGATGACCTCCTCGGAGAACCGCACTTTGACTGGATTGGACTTTAATCTTGCCTTTTTTGCAGCACTAATAAATGCTGACTTGGGAGACTAGAAAAAAGAAAACATTGGATATGATTATTGGGAACATAATGCAAACCCTGGAACACTTGTTTTCTAGCTTTATCCTCTCGAATATGCAATATTTTTGCTAAAAAGTATGTTTGGTGCATGTCCAATTCGAGGATGAAACACAAATCACGGAGGCAATCAAAACCCTGTCATGCTCATAAAGTAGGAGGTTTGATTTAGTCAGCAGACCAGAACTGCAAATAGCATGGTCCTTGTTCTTACTGAGCACATTCCCGAGGATCTTCTTATTTTTCTTGTTCTTAAAAAGGAAGAGAGGGAGAGAAAGAGAGCAGGGGCAGAGGAAGAGGGAGAATCTTAAGCAGGTGTTATGCCCAGCGCAGAGCCCGACACAGGGCTCGATCTCACAACCCTGAGATCACGACCTGAGCCGAAATCAAGAGTCTGACGTTCAACCAACTGAGCCACCCAGGCGCCCCACCCAAGGATTTTTTAAAATGATGGCTGTGAAAGTACACAAACCTTGCTTTGACTATAGAGCTTTGAGCGTGATGTGGGGGGGTGAAGTGGTGGTCAAATCTCATGTTGGGTTCATGTCGAATCGATCACTCATTATTTTAATGAGGTGGAGAAGAGTCACTGATAGTTCTAAAGTGATCGATAATCCCACTGTTATTCACATGAAGGGCTTAAGGGCATGTGAACAGGCAAACGCACACACTTGCAAAACACCTCCACTTTATGTGCCCAAAACTTGAATTTCAGCCTCTTGTTGGTAACCTGTCATCCTGGGGTCTTGCAGGAGAGGGCAGAGACCACCTTGGCTTACAACTGAATGTGGACTTCATATTCTGTCTCATTGTAAAGGCTCTTTGTACAGTTGACCCTTCAATGGCACAGGATCCACTTATATGTGGATTTTTTGGGGAAAGTACAGTACAATACCATAAATGTACTTTCCTTTTTAAAATTTATATTTATTCTGTTATTATTTTTTTAAGTAATCTCTACACCTAACTTGGGGCTCAAACTCAAGACCCCAAGATCAGGAGTCAGATGCTCTACTGACTGAACCAGCCAGACACTCCAACATATTTTCCTTATGATTTTCTTTTTTTTTTTTTTTTAAAGATTTTATTTATTTATTTGAGAGAGAGAATGAGAGAGAAAGCACATGAGAGGGGGGAGGGTCAGAGGCAGAAGCAGGCTCCCTGCCGAGCAGGGAGCCCGATGCGGGACTCGATCCCGGGACTCCAGGATCATGACCTGAGCCGAAGGCAGTCGCTTAACCAACTGAGCCACCCAGGCGCCCTTCCTTATGATTTTCTTAATAACATTCTTTTCCATAGCTTGCTTTATTCTAAGAATACAGTATATAATACATAGAACACACAAAATATGTGTTTACGTTATCAGTAAGGCTTCTGGTCAACCTATCAGTAGTTAAGTTTTTGGGGAGTCAAAAGTTACATGCAGGTTTTTGATTGCACAGGGGTTGGTGCTCCCAAAACCCATGTTGTTCAAGGGTCAATTTTACTGTCTCTTATTGGAAAGAGGAGCCGAGTGACTCAATTTTTCTTCCTCAGAAACTAAACATGCAAAAGGGAAACTTGCTCAGAAGGGTACTATGATCCAGGGAGCTCTTGCTGCACAGTCCTGGTCAATTTACTCCATGTGAGAATCATCCTTGTTGCGTAATTTTAATGAAGCCTGAGGAGAAGGGAACTCGCATCTAGGAGGCGTCTACTATGCTGCGGGCACCATTTGTTTATTTTTAAAGAGGACTGCATTCTCTACTGAAACTAATATACAGGTAAATATTTAGTTTGAATCATGAAATTGCTATTTTATAGATTAAAATTGTCAAATACTGCAAATTGCACATTGTCCAACCTAATGGTTTTCATGGTATGTAGTCCTAAGAGGTTCAGACTGTTGTGGAAAGAATCCTAGTAACTGACTCTAGAACCAACACAGAGGCTCAACTTTCTGTGTACTGTATTAATCTCAAGGCACAAAAGCCACTTAGGGTGTCCCATACTTTGAATTTCAAGTAAAAATGAAGAAGGTTCCCATCTTTGTCAAATACAAGTATACTTGAGATCAATCAAAACAACATGATGAAATGACAAATCCAGTCTACGGCCATACCACCCTGAACGCGCCCGATCTCGTCTGATCTCGGAAATGACAAATCCACACAATGGAATATTATTCAGCCATAAAATGGAATGAAGTTCTGGTTCGTGCTACAACATAGATGAACCTCAAAAACATTATGCTGAGTGAAAGAAACCAGACACAAAAGGCCACGTATTGTAGGATTTGATTCCATTTACATGAACTGTCCAGAACAGGCAAATCCATATAGACAGAAGGTAGATTAGTGGTTGCCCTGGGCTGGGGAGGAGAATGGGGAGCGACTAACATCTGCAGGGTTGATTTCCTTTTGGGGTCATGAAAAGGTTCTGGAACTAGACAGCAGCGACAGTTGAACAAGATGGTGGATGCACTTAATGTCCCAGATTTGAATACTTTAAAATAGCGAAAATGGTAGCTTCACGTTATGTGCATCTTACTATAAGAAGACAAAATCACTATTGAAAAAAACACGATAAAATATGTGTATGTCTATTCCCGGGTGGAGTTTTCTTAAATACTGGAAAAAAATCCTGTTATCTCAAGTACCCCTCCACACCCATCCCACCCTCTGCTCTGATCAGTGTCTGAGGGGACTGGATGGATGGATGAATGGTTTGGCTGCCAGAGCTTTAATTCCCCTATTTATGCAAGATGTTTTCAGAGAAGGGCTGCCCTCTTAGAACACAACGAAAGAAAACAAAACCAAGAACCCAAAAGACTCTAAAGAACAACAACTTTGAACATGTTCAACATGACTTTTTAAAAGTCCTACTCCAGGGGCGCCTGGGTGGCTCAGTTGGTTAAGCGACTGCCTTCGGCTCAGGTCATGATCCCAGGGTCCTGGGATCGAGTCCCACATCGGGCTCCCGGCTCAGCGGGAAGCCTGCTTCTCCCTCTCCCACTCCCCCTGCTTGTGTTCCTGCTCTCGCTGTCTCTGTCTCTGTCAAATAAATAAATAAAATCTTTAAAAATAAAAAAATAAAAAAAAATAAAAGTCCTACTCCAGGGGCGCCTGGGTGGCTCAGTCGTTAAGCGTCTGCCTTCGGCTCAGGTCATGGTCCCAGGGTCCTGGGATCGAGCGCCGCATCGGGCTCCCTGCTCCGCGGGAAGCCTGCTTCTCCCTCTCCCTCTGTGGCTCCCCCTGCTTGTGCGCTCTCTCTCTCTCTCTCAAATGAATAAATAAAATCTTTAAAAAAATAAAAAATAAAAGTCCTACTCCAGGGGCGCCTGACCGGCTCAGTGGGTGGAGCATGAGCTTCTTGATCTTGGGGTCGAGTGTTCAGAGCCCCACGTTGAGTGTAGAGATTACTGAACAAACAAACTTAAAAAAACAAAAAGAGTCCTACTACAGAGATTAAGTGATGGGACGGTGGCGTTCTCCTCCCTATCTGTAATTCTAGACTGAGTTTGGTGATGATTAACGAACAAATCGTGCGGTTTTGATATGCCATTTTTCAGCTGAAGGGAAAACATTATTCTCCCTTAATGATTTTAAGCAGGCAATATTTACACCGGCACAATGGGTTTCGCACAAGGGGAGTGGCTGTCAGAAAGCCACCCGGGGCCTGACGCCACTGATTAGATGAGGCGCTTGAGCGAGGCCGTGCCCCGACGCTCCAGCGTTGTTTGTGAATGAAGCCTCTCACAAGTGTCCAACACGCCAGGTACGGACGTTGGTTCCTCTGTGCATCCGAATCTTTTAATGTAATACTTTGCCACATTTTCTTAAGATGATCTATGTATGTCACTGCTTGCCTCAATAAAAAGCATTTCACAGGGATGCCTAGGTGGCTCAGTCGGTTAAGCATCGCCTTCGGCTCAGGTCATGATCCCAGGGTCCTGGGATCGAGTCCCGCATCGGGCTCCCTGCTCAGCGGGGGGTGGGGGGGTGTCTGCTTCTCCTTCTCCCCTATAGCCTCTTCCCCAGATTTATTTGCCCTGCCCTAACGACAAACCTGATAAATGAAGAGAACCAGCCAGGAACCTAGATAGCCAAGGTAGTTAAGTAAATACTATTCTACATGTATTTTGAAGTCAACGGACTTGGGATACAAGGCCAAGAATTCAGGCCAGGGCATTTTTCTTGTTCTGGATTTGCGACTATTTTATATAACTGACATATGTTTTAAAAATTACTTCTGGTTAATAAAAACATAAGCTCCTTGAGTCTGAAGGTCACTGAGTTAGAGTCAACAAAATAATGGCTTATCCCACTGGCTGGAGTTATTTGCGACACGCGGGGTATGTAATCCCGCCATGACTGTGGTTTTCACTCGGATCTCCTTTTGCAGCTCAAAAAACATACAATGTACACCACTCAGTAACCCGATGAGTTAATTCTTAGCAACCTAAAGGCCCGTAGGTGCTGATCACAAGCATTTCCTATCCTGTGTTGGGAAATGATGAGTAATTACCATTTAAAATAATCAGATTCTCCTGCCGTTAATTAATTTAAGATTAGAAGGGCTCTAATCAGCCTCTGCACCTCTTTCCAAATTTGCTGTTGCTAAGGTGGCCAGAGTAGATGTGTGCCATGCTCTTGGGGCTTTTAGATGCTGAGAAGTCACTAGAAAACATCATTTGGAAAAAATTACATAAATACGGTAAAATTTCTGAAACTAAAGCATAAGGTCTTACATTTGCACTTCCTGTATGTCTACAGTACTACAGATACAGTAGGCATGGAGTAAATATTTGCTGAGGTCTAAGTAGCCCACAGTTCTCACCGGGTAACTTAGCGTGGAGTTCCCCCAAAGTAGACCCTGAGACAAGACTCCACAAACAGGTAGCTGAATGGGAGGCACTCCCAGGAAGCACGCATAGGTGGGCAGGAGGAAGGGAGACAGGGGGTGGAAGAGTAAGCCAATGAAGCATTCTGTAAGTCATTCGCCACTGTGAGCAACTGGAGCTTAAAGCGGTTGGGGACATCTTGGAACGAGGCAGCCCACAGGCCTCAGAGTTAGAATGTCAGAGGAGACAGAGAGCTAGGATATATATTCATCAGCTCCTGTCAATCAGTGATGGAGGGGCTGCTCGTCCAGGAGTGTTATTTCTTCAGCACTTGTGGCCTGCTGCATGAGCATCCTCTTGCAGCCCGAAAAAACCCATGGGCAAACAATCACTGGCGCTCTCGGCTGGGTATCGGGCTGGCACGCTCAGCATGACACATGGCAGGAGGATCTGGTCTGAGTTCTGATACCATCTAATACTCGGGGGCTCCCATGAGGAGATATGTGGCCTCCCTCACGTGTGTGGAACCTAGTGGAAGTTGGGCAGGAAGGGAGAAGCAGGCAAGCAGGTCCCTCAGCTCTTGCACCTAGAAAAAGGCTGAGTGAATGTGAAGCATGGACCACAGAACGGAGAGTGACTTATCCCAAGTCTCACTAAGCTGGGACTGTGTGAGGGGAGGTAACTGAGACTCTTTCAATAGTCTCTGTCTTTAGACTAGGAAGTTCTGGAAGTTCTAGATTTGGGAACTGTGGGAGGCAGAGTCAAAGGAGAGGAGGAAGGAGTTAGCCAAGAAAGCTCTGTAATAAAAAACAGTAACAGTGCAAGGAAAGAAGATGGTATAAAAGATGGAATAAAATTCATAAGAAATCCAGGGACGCCTGGGTGGCTCTGTCAGTTAAGCGTCTGCCTTCGGCCCGGGGCCATGATCCCAGGGTGCTGGGATCGAGCCCCGCATTGGGCTCCTTGCTCGGTGGGGAGCCTGCTTCTCCCTCTCTCTCCCTCTGCTTGTGCTCTGTCAAATAAATAAAATCTTAAAAAAAAAAAATTTGTGAGAAATCCAGAAATTCCTTTTCTAGAATGCCATTGTAATGGAATGGGGGAACTACTGACTAGATACAGATAAAGACTTCTTTTTTTTTTTTTTTTTAGATTTTATTTATTTATTTGAGACAGAGAGAATGAGAGAGAGAGAGCACATGAGAGGGGGGAGGGTCAGAGGGAGAAGCAGACTCCCCGCCGAGCAGGGAGCCCGATGCGGGACTCGATCCAGGGACTCCAGGATCATGACCTTGCACCTGAAGGCCGTCGCCCAACCAACTGAGCCACCCAGGCGCCCCAGATAAAGACTTCTACACAAAGATGTTGCATGCAGAAGTAAAAACCATTGAAGTCAGTATGAAGGGTGCTGGTTAAGTAAATCCTGGTTCGATAGAATGCTTTCCAGCCATGGATACGATGCTTACAAAGAATTCTCGATGGTATGAAACCATGCTTATGACAGACTCAGTGAAAGGAGCAGAAGAAACTGTATGTCCAAGATCTCCACTACTGACAAGGCATCTATCAAATGACTGGAAGGAAACAGGCCGATTGTTTACACTGCTTGTCTCTGAGGATAAGATGTGCTGACACATATTTTTTTGCTTTTGTGTGTGTTTCCCTCTATACTTCCACAATTTTTTGCTAAGAAATAAAGTAAACATGGCGGAGGGGGAGAGCCATCTATAATGCTTCAAAAACAAGGCAGCAGCCTGTTAAGAATGGCTTCTCAAAAGCCTCAGGAGTTTCCACAGCTGGGCTCACTGTGGGTGCCCCGGGACCGTGTGGAGTGAGGTAAGAAGGGGCAAACATCAGCTCTCTGTCTGGACTGGACCCTATTAGGCAGAAGAAATACAACATCACAAATGCTGGCCAGCAAGTTACAGGATAAATTAAAATGCTAATTTTGACTATCTGCAATAAAAGTAGAAATTATACACGTTCTTTTGGCCTGGTGGGTCATCTGTTCCAGGAAGCCAATCCCGACTGCTGAGAGAAATGTTCAGCAAGTAAGTGGGACCCAGGGAGGTTTTGTATTTTAAAAAGCAATGTGCCGGTAGGAAAATCCAAACACAAAAATGTAAGGAACAACATGTAGCCTCTTCTCCCATCTTCTCTCCTCTCTGGGTCTAATCTGTCTATTTAAGTCACTTTGGGGTTTCAATTCCTTCATTTCCATTCCCATACTGCAGAGGAAAAAGCCACTTTGGGCTGGATCAGTGAGGGGAGACTCTAGGTGGGACAGTGGTTCCCAAGTGGAAGGAATCCCCCCGACGCCAGGCACCCCTGGCAATGCCTGGAGACATTTTTGGTTGTCACAATATGGGGAGAAGGTACCACTAGCATCTAATGGGTAGAGGCCAGAGATACTACTAAATATCCCATAGGCCATGGAACGACACCACAGAATGTAGAGTTCTCCAGGCCAAATGTCAGCAGTGGGGACGGTGAGAAACCCTGAGATAGCATTTAGAGCTTGTGCTGAGGCTTGGAAGGTGAGAATGGTTTGGCTAGGCTGAGGAGGTGGGGTGGGGTATGTAGTGGGCATTTCAGGAAGTAGGGCTGGTCAAGGAAAGTCAAAGACGAGGATTCCATCCACAATGACCAGGCAGGGAGAGACTGCTGCGAGGCGCAGAGGTGCAGCCATTGGCCAGAAGAACATGCAACACTTGTTCCTGGAAAGCTCCAGATGATCGATTACAGGAAGTTCCATGACTCACTGATAATAATGAGTATTCATATGAATAACCAGTCACGCACACTCAAATGGCAAAAACAGCAAGCAAAGCCACAAGACACAACCCTTAACTTAAATGCCAAACTCCTTGTTCTTTCTCCAACTTTACTGCATGGGGTAAAACATCACCTCACATTGCAAAAATAACCTGGTATGGAATACAATGGTTCTGCAGTCAAATGCTCTACCACTGAGCTATACCCCCTGGAATACAATGGTTCTGATCTCGCGTGTCTAAGAGGTTACAAAGTGGGAAGAGAGAATTCAGGAAACACAAGGTGAACTTGAAGTTCCATTAGGAATTTGTAGTTGGCCAACCACTCGGTTATTGTAGACACTTCCATTGGCTTCACCCAACCTATTTGTCCACTGTCAAGAAATGAGGAAGTGTGGACAGATTTGAAGTGAGTGTGAGTGACAGTCTGGTTAACAGAAACAACGTAGCTATACTTTCTCTGGAAGGAATCACAGAATCATGAGAGGCAGAGCAGGGGAGCCCTTGCGCATGAGTCAGTGTGACCCTCTCAGGCAGGTGCAGAAATCTGAGCGGGTGTGGGAGTCACCTGTTCTATTGCTGGGAACTAGATCTCAAATCTCGGTTCTCTTACATCCTGCTGTCTCCTTGGCTTTCAAATCCAGACATGCGTGTGCAGTTGTGGCAGAGAGGGACCAAAAGGAACAGTGAATGGTAAACTAAGCTTTTATTATAAATAGTTACATCCTGGATGGCATGATTTACTGTCTTGGTTAATTCTATTTGTTATCTTATTGGAATCTTGAATACATATTTTTTTCCTGCCTGAAATGCTTAGGCCATAGTGCTTAGGAGGAAAGTGCTGGGACAGGCGAGAGGAAGAGTCTGGTCAGGAGATGGAGACCGACCATTGGCAGAGCCTCCAACTCCACGGGGAAGAAAACAGAAGCGTAAACGGGTGGGATCTCCATGAATCCCTGCAAAGGCCACAAAGTACCGTTGGTAAATGTTTTGGGGGGGGGATCTGGAGGAATTTCTTGCTATTTTTGGGTTCAACTGCCGATGTATGGAATTCACAAGCAACAGCAAATCTACAGAAATAGAAAGTCAGTTAGTAGTTGCCTGGGTCTGAGGGTAGGCAGGGGGTATTCACTGTAAATGGGAACGAGGGTTCTCATGGGGCTGAAGGAAGTGTTCTCGAACTGGACCGTGGTGATGTCTGCAAACTTTGGTAAATTTTATAGAGATCATTGAATTGTACGCTTAAATCAAATTCTGACAGCCGTATTTCCTCTAATAGCCACCTTTAAAGGGGGGGTCTCCCTGAAATATCTACCAATTAGAAGGGGATATGAAAAAGAATTATGCTAGAACATCCTACAATCAAACATTCCCATTCCATTTGTGATTCTTAAGCTAGAAACCATAAGAAAGTCTTGAGTCTTGTCTGATTTCCAGATGTGAGTCCCACAGATTGAATAGCTGGTTTTCAAGATATATAGAAAATGCGTTATTTTCCTTTCTCTCCTATGAATGGTTTTGCTATCATGGTGTATAAAATACAAATAATGAAGATTTCTGAACTCATATTGTGAGTGCATGCTGTTTTTCTCTGCTGTTACTCATCGTCACGGTTTCCCCGGCCTGGGAGGAGGAGGAGGAGGAGGAGGCTAGAATCCTGGGATCATACAGTGGCACTTTCACTCAGAGGACACTTACAGGGTAAGGCTGAATAACAGTGAGGAGTATCGATTCTTTGCAGCTTCTGAAAGAGAAGAAAAACAAACATATTTATGAAATGCACAGAGGCCGGACTCTACATGATAGCGTTCTTTTGAAATGCAATGCATGATGTGTTGGCAAATGTTTCCGGGGCTCTCAGGCAGAGTAAATCAAAAAGCTCAAAAATGGGCTTTCAGACCTCAGAGAAAACCAAAATCCAGTGTTCACCCAGTGTAACAAACAGCCTGATTGAAAGCTTCCCACGCGGTTTATGTTGGGCGCCATTATCTGTGAGGCCGAACAGCACGCCTTTGAAATCAACACTCGCCCAGAGAAACGACTGTTGGAGAAGCCTCGACTCCCATCAGTCTCTGCACTTTCCGCTACCCTCCACATTGATTCTCCCCCTTTTGATTTTAATTTTCTAGAAAGGGAATCGATTTTTAAAAATTCGTAACATCCATATCTGCTCAGGGTCGGCAGCATGAAAGAGAACTGTCAGTGCGGGTTTCTTGTGTGCAAATAGCACCCCGCGAACATCACTTCCCCACGCCAGGGAGCTCACCGGGTCCACAGTAACAACGCCCAGGACGCTGGGGCGCTAAGTAGTTCAGATGGGCACTCGCCAGGAAATAGTGTTCATGATAGGTGTCCCCCAAGGCAATATCATGGTTTATTTAATGTCCCCCAAATAACCCAATCCTGACAAATAACTCAACCCCTCAGGGAAAATCATGCTGTGGGTATAATACTTTTCCTTCCTTCCCTTTCCATCCTGAGTAGAAGGAAGGTCAGATGCCACTTTGTTGAGGAGACGCTGACTTTTCCTACTTTAGGTTTTAATGAATGACCTGCTTTTGCGATTTACTGTCCAAATGAATAAAGTAAAGGGAGTCCGTTTCAAGGCCATTTCCTGGAAGAAGCCACAGCAGATCGTATTTCTAGCAATCTTTGCACTGGGGCTAGGCGCCCTCCCGTCAGGCTGGGTTGGACCGGGTTGGGCCACTGGCCACGGCAGTGCTGGGTGTGGACCGGGAGGTGGGGAGTGTGGTGGGGGAGGACAGAAATCAACAGAGTAGAGAGGGGAGGAATAAAACGCAAGAAACTCAGAGAAGTACCAGAACATCTCGGATGATGGTAATTTTGGGTGGCGGCAGGGAGCAGCACGTGGTTGATAGCAGCCCGCGTGCTCCCATGCGTTCCCAGTTGCCAACGGTGGGCAGAAAGCTCCAGTAAGAAGTACCCAGCCAGTATTCCCATTAGATGGAGAAACAGAGCAACAGTACAACCAAGGCAGAGTGAAGTGGATACAAGGAGTGATCATGCATTGCTGCTGGGTGTGTGGACAGGTGCAGCCCTTCGGCGGAGCATTGTGGCATCACTATGACCTCAGCTTTCCACTCTGGTTTAGATCACAAAGAAATTCTGCCGCTGGCCTTTAAGGGCTGTATGGGGGTGAAGCGCCAGAGAGCAGCTGGGCATCCAGCTAGAGGACAGTGGCCATGGACGTGCGTGGATGCACAGCAGGGAAGGATGTGACGGGAAGAGGCAGAAGCCCAGCTGTGCCTGGTAACTCTGGCGATGGTGCTTCAAACGCAAGGTAAGAAACCAGACAGGGTACAGAACAGAAGACCATTCGCAAAAGCGCAAAAACACACGCGCATACTAAAGGACACACTAAACGTGTTCCAAAGGATTTCTCTCGGGGGAGAGAGGGGCGGGCGTGAATATAAATAAGCAACATCAGAGAAGAGGGGCCTTCCATGGGTCTATGATGATTGTTTATACCCTGAATGGATGAGTTTGATGAATTCCACTCTCTGCACGTATGGTTTAATAAAAAACTCATGATTTGGAAGAGGATGAAGAAATGGGGGGTAGATGTACGTTAGCAATCTTACGAACTGCTGAAGGGGAGGTGGCTCTTGGAGACCTCTGAAGTAATCCCTCATTTGCTCACCAAGACAATGGAGGACCAGCCTCCCGACTCTTTGGGGCCAATCCACTGCACCAAACTACCACTCATTTGGTGGACCTAACACCATCCCCCAGCCCCCACTGTTGCCCTACAGATGTCTGCATGAGAGAAACAAACACTCAGAAAGCAACACAAGTGCTGCTTCTCAGCTCTTACTCGAGTTCCCCTTGCTTGAGGGAAACAAGGAACGCCCAGCAGATGAGAGATGGGATACAGCCCAGTTGACTGAAGCCTTTGTGCACATGGCAGCCATAGTAGTGGGCGTGCTCTGCCCAAGGCCTGCCCCCAGGGCCCTCGGGAGCAGGCACTGGGCCCAGGGATCCGTGCTCAGGGCAGAGCTGATTGGACCCAGGGGTTGGAGTGAGCCAATCGGATTTCCTCTCTGCAGGATCAGAACCAAGAAACACAAGAGTGTTGGATGCTGAGGGCCAGTCGTGGCTGAGCCAAGAGTAAAGGTGACAGAGGCTGGTACTCCCCTGTGCTGTCCTGGCTCCCACCATCCTGTTAGAAAGAAAAGAATTGATGGAAAAATCTCAGTAGAACTATTATCAGCTCTGGGAATGGGCTTTTATTTCTGTTTCCTTTCATCTACAAGTACTTAATTACCCCTGCCAGACATGAAGAATGAACTCCATAGTGCGTTGGGTCTGTTAGGATTCCTCACTCAATCCTACGATGGGTAAAACAACAACAACAACAACAACAACAACAACAACAACAACAAGGAAGCCCTGTGTGTTCATAAGTTACAGGATGCCAAGCCAGCTGAGGCGGATCCAGCTGAGGCCTCATGCCAACAGATCCCAAACAGCTTTGCACGCCAAAGCAAGGTGCTGCAGGACTTTCAAGGAGGTACTGAAAACCAGAGTTTGGGACTTTTAACCCCTTATGCACCTCGGAGCCGGACTCACTGCTTAATTAAAAACAACAACAACAAAAGGCAACTGGGAGAGGTTGGTAGAAGCAACATATGCCCAAAGAACAGAGGCTACATTTACAAAATTCCTACCCTCCCACTGAGGCAGGCCTAAAGTGTGCAATTCCTGGGGCCAATATGTGGACAATGCAGTAGAAACGGTACCTTGGGGTTATTGAATAAAGGCATCTTGCTCAGCTGAGCCGCTCTAGGGGTGAGAGAGCTTTGGTAGAAAGATGGAGAAGCCAGCCATCCTCTGGGTTCTCTCTGACTCAAGGGAGCTGCAGCTGGAGCCACCCAACAGAGAAATCTTCCAGGAATCCACAAACATGCCCATAAGGGAAAGAGTCAACTTTCTTTTTCTTTCTTAAAGATTTTATTTATTTGAAAGAGAGGGAGTGAGCATGAGCATGGGGAGGGGCAGAGGGAGAGGGAGACGGAGTCTCCTTGCTCATGGGGCTCGATCCCAGGACCCTGGGATCATGACCTGAGCCGAAGGCAGCTGCTCAACCAACTGAGCCACCCAGGCGCCCAAGAGTCAACTTGCATTATCCTCCATAGATAGAGGAAACACCAATGCCAGATTACATTGGTGCCAATCAAGTGAGAACTCTCCTGCTTTTTACCTCACTGTCCTGGTAGTGAGAGAAGGTTGAGAACCTGGTAGAGAAGAAGGTTGGGGAATGCCCCTTAGCCCACTGCAGGCTTCCCAGGCATGGAACAGGGGCAAGGAAGGCGTTTTGTGGAGTTGGGAATTTCGATTCTTACACAACAATTGAATGTTTAAGCTATAGATTACAAGCTGTTGTGATTACAAGTGTACAAGTGACTGGAGAATTTCCCTAAACCTGCTTTGGATCTCTTAGAATTCCTAACCCTAAGATCCTGGGGGTGGGGGTGGTGTGTGTGGATCTAAGCCATTTTAAAATCGCTTCAACAGAAAGATTAGAATGGAGAATGGAAGATGCCACATTCCAGTAAGCAGATAACTTCCTTTTATGAAGGTCTGAAACAGCTAGGGACGTTAAAAAATACATTTAGGGGCATGTGTAGAGAAGTATTATTTCATAATAAATTCCAGGTGACTCTTCTACTTTTGAAGAATAGCTTCAAAGTGCAGTACCAATAGTTTTGAAATAGTTGAGTTTGTTAAAAGCATCATTTAAATCCCTGAATCACAGTGCTGATCTGCAGAGGAAAATAGAGTTTGACCTCCCCTAAACTGCTCCTATCAAATTTGCCTTTGATTCTTCAACAGAAGTCCCTTATCTCTTTTTGATGGGATCCCTTGAAACATGTTTGGGACATCCGGCATCAGTGGCTGCAGGTCACGCTTTGGCAACACATCCCATGTGTAAATTTCCCTGGCTGTGAATTTGTTGCAGCAAGCAAAGTGATGTGAGGAAGAGCTAGGATTCTAATGAGGCTTTCGGTGTTAAAATCTCTTCCAACAATGCAGCTAAAGCCGGTGTCGTCTTTTTCTTAGAGCAGCATAGCTTGGCATCTTTCCTAAACTGCCTCTCTCACTTCATATTTACACGAATTTACTGTCGCAATATGTAGTCATAGTGGCATGCACTATTGTATATTTCCTTCTGCACCAACTAAATAGATCCCCTGATCAACTCAGAAACTGATACAGATGTAACAAAGTTCTGAAGAGCCCTGAGATTTCCTCAGAGATTGGGAAAATGAAACAAAACCAAGCCCAAATAACTAAAATATATAGGAAGATATTTTATGTCAAAATTCAAGAGTCCCGCTTAAAAAAAAAAAAGTCCAAACAAATTAACTATAAGGTTTTAAACTTCAAAAATGAAGTAAGGAATCAATCTATGAAGGCTGAAAGGTTCAGCTATGGGAAGGCAAAATAAAGAGGTAATTTAGGGCTATATATGAAAGGATTTGGTAAACTGTAACATGACATTCTAACATGATGCGACTGATGTGCAGTATTTTTATTTGAAAAGAAAGGTGGTAAGGCACAGAGAAAGGGCATTGGAACTCTCACTTCTAAGGTAAATGCACACACACATCAGATTCTTTCTTCTTCTTGTACTTCAGAGTTCTTCGGCGAGATTAGCAAAATATTCTTTTCTGCAAGCTACTGCGTGCACCTCAGCCCTTACACTCTCGGCTGGTGGACAGCTGCTGATGAAGGAAATCAGAGATGATTATAACAGCATTTCTCCAGTGACTCTTTGCTCAGAAGAGCCTTTCTGCAGTCCTAGGCTTCCTTTTTATTTTTTTCTTTCTATCTGAACCAGGAGATGTGAAAAGAACATTAAGATTTTTATGATCTGAGAACCAGCCATAACATTGTCCGCCTAGTCAACTGCAGGCAAAGCCGGAGGAAATAATGCTGCCCTTCACTTTTAGAAAAGTTGCCACAGGACTACTTAGATTGGTGGTTTAATGCTTCATCTAGTTGACCTTTCCAACACTCTGCAGAGAGACACTAATTATCCATTGTATCGATTCCTAACATGTGCTGAAGCCATTAGCTGGAAGAGAATGGAAACAGCTAGCAAATGGCTAAGCATTCAAACCAGATCAACACATTAAGGCTAAGTGTGATCTGTCATGGACATTAGGAAACATTAATGCTCTACACGTTGTTGCTGAACCGTGTCTTTACTTTGATAACTGCAAGGAATGGGATTATTTGTCATTTCTCAGTTATGTTCAGGGGATGCTGACAAAGAAAACGCACATAATGAAGCCACCATAGTCATCAGGGCAGCTAAGACAGAAGAGATGGATCAGAGTTCACTTGTCCAGGAGCACCGGCCTGGCTGCCACTAATTCTACAGTGTCTCTCCTAGTACCATTTTAACCCTTGAGAGAGGGGTTATACTGCCAAGCAACAAAACCCCAACAGTTTGGTAGCCAGTGGGAAAGATGGAGAGAATTTAAGAAAAGATCCTTAATAAGCAATAGGTTAATGACCTCACCCTGGAAAACTGGATGACTGAACTGCTCATCTTTTCCCCTCTGAGCTACAGAGGCCCCCCCAAGATGGACCTCAATGAACCACACCTTCTGGTATCTAGACCTTGCGTAGTCTCCTTCCCTTGAATCCGGGCAAGTTCTGTGACTTACTTTTGATAAACAGAAATAGTGTGGAAGGGACACTGCATGACTCCCAGGCCTCGGTTAGAAGAATCCTAGGAAGCCTTGCAGAGACCCATTCCACGGGTATCTTGGAATGCTCACTGAGAAGCCACCTACCAGGTAGGAAAGCCAACAACCATGCGACCACCATGTTGTGAGGAAGCTGGCCATGTGGAGAAGCCCCGTGGAGAGAGGGGGACTCGCCTGGCCAGCTGCACCTCTGTCGGCTGCCCAGGTCCAGGCAAGAACGCAGGAATGAACTGCTGGGATGAGCCACCTGGGATGTGCAGCCCAAACAAGCCTGCATGTGACTACAGCTCTAGCTGGCTCTGAACAGCAGTGACAAGAGACATACCAGCGAGAACCATGTGGATGAGTCCGGTCAACCCGCAGAGCACGACAGAGAAGAAATTATTTTATTATTTATTTTATGTATTTATTGGTTATTAATTAATTAATTATTTTATTAAGCCCTTACATTTGTTGGGCAGCAATAGAAAACTGGAAAACCATCTGTCCATAAGGACTTTGAAAACTATGTTTTTAGGGGCACCTGGGTGGCTCAGCCGATTAGGTGTCCGACTCTTGGTTTCGGCTCAGGTCATGATCTCAGTGGTTGTGAGATGGAGCCCCATGTTGGCCTCTGCGCTCAGAGCAGAGTCTGCTTGGGATTCTTTCTCCCTCTGCCCCCCCATCCCCCACCCCGCACACACATGCGCTTTCTCACTCTCTTCCAATAAATAAAAATCTTAAAAAAGAAAAAAAAACTATGTTTTTAAAAAACAGTCATCAAAGGGGTCAAATGATTTTGAAATTGAACATGTCTCCCTTATCAAAGAAAAGACAGGGTCCAATTTAATGGCTCCCCAGAATACCGTGACATGGACTCACATTGAAATACAAAATGTCCGTCCTACAAACAGAGGTGGAAGCAGGGACAAAGATGCTCTAATACACTCAGGAGAGAGAAAAAGTTCCTACCAGAGTCTTGGACTAAAAGTGCTTCACTACAAAGAAGAATTCTGAGGGCACAATTGGCAGCATATTGTTGGGTAGGTATTTGAACTTTGCAGAGCAAGGATTAAAGTACGTTGTAATTTTAGGTTTAGAATTAAATACTTATATATAGCCAAGGACTGTAAATACAAACCTAGGGAGAAACCACAATTCTTTGCAAAATCTAATTCACATTTTAATGAATGTAGTTAAGGCTTAGGCTGTGCTTTTCTTTGTGAAAAATATTAGGTCATTAGGTTAAAATCACATAAATGATGCAGTGATTATCAAAATTAACATTTAAATGAAATCGGCTCATTTCAAGCACTGTATTTTACTGTACTTTTTAAACCTTTGCAGTGAAATTTCAGGTTAGGCGCTCAGAATGTGGGAACTGCTGTCAAGAGAGTTTCATTTGCATGTGATGTTTGTTTTTGGTCTGACCTAAATTTTTTGCCTATTTAATTTATTTTCAGCTGAATGAATGTTGTCTTTCACCTTTGAACTACTTACTTACCTTTAACTAATGGATGAAACCGGTACTTAGATTTAAGATTCATAAAGGACAGCTGGAGCTCTTGAGATAAAAATTAAATTGTTTTATACACATGTATGATACTAAGTAGCTCTCACCTCATTCACTCCTTTGCTAAGTATTTACTGAGTATCTAGGAGTGCCAGGCATTTGAGATACACTGATGGTTCTCAACAGGGAACGATTCTGCGCCACAGAGCGCATTTGGCAATGACTGGAGACACTGATGGTTGTCACGACAACGGGGATGCCACTGGCATCTAGCAGGTAGAGGACAGTGTCCTACAGTGCACTGCACAGCCCCCTAAAACAAACAATTTTCAGCCAAAAGTGTCAGTAGTGCCCAGACTGAGAGACCCTGGGCTGTATCAGACATACCCCTCAGGAATAATCACTATCCTGACTTCGTTTTTCTATTCTTTTCTTTCTTTATTCCTTTCTATTTTTTAAAGAGAGAGAGAGAGAGAGAGAGAGAGAGAGGGTGGAGTGGGGGAGGGGCAGAGGGAGAGGGAGAGACAGAATCTTAAACAGGTTCCATGCTCAGCACAGGGCCTGATGCGGAACTCGATCTCATGTCCCTGAGAACACAACCTGAGCCGAAACCAAGAGTCCAGCGCTTAACTGAGTGTGCCACCCGGGTACCCCATTCGTTATCCTGACTTCTAACACCACAGAACAGTTTACCAATTGATGGACATTTGGGTGGTTTTCAAATTGGAGCTGTAAGATGGTATTGCTATTATTATTCTTGTAGATGTCCTCTGGTGAAAAAACGTACACACTTCTGTTTGGCATGTACCTAGGAGTAGGGCTGATAGGTCACTGGGTATGCACGTGTTCAGGTGAAGACAGTGTTTTATTTGACTGTGCCATTCCTTCGTGGTCCTGTGACATGGCTAGCTCTTTAATATGACGAACTCTACCAGCCTTCCTTAACCTTATTCTTTTACTCTTCTTGGTGTCTGACTGAGCTCCAGGAATGTCCTAAAGTTACTTATACATAGTTAAAGCTCTGTCGTCTTAGAGAGGGGTGCAAAAAGGTATGAGGGTACAACATTCAACTCATCCAACTAAATACTACAAACTGTATCAAAATTATTGGGAATCCCACAGATTTTAATAGTTCTTTTTTTTTTTTTAAGATTTTATTTATTTATTTGACAGAGAGAGACACAGCGAGAGAGGGAACACAAACAGAGGGAGTGGGAGAAGGAGAAGGAGGCTTCCCTCTGAGCAGGGAGCCCGATGTGGGGCTCGATCCCAGGACCCTGGGATCCTGACCTAAGCCGAAGGCAGACGCTTAACGACTGAGCCACCCAGGCACCCCGGGAATCCCACAGATTTTAAACGGTGCTCCACGCAACCCTTCTGAGACAGGGCCACAGGCCAGTAGGAAGAGCCCTGGGCATGCTGTGTGTTTTCTTCTTCTTCTTCTTTTTTTAATTAATCTTTTTAAGAGTTTTTATTCATTTGAGAGGGAGGGTGCACAAGCAGGGGGAGGGGTAAAGGGAGAGGGAGAAGCAGATTCCCCGATGAATGGGGAGCCTGATGCGGGGCTCGATCCCAGAACCCAGAGATCATGACCTGAGTTGAGGGCAGTTGCTTAACTGACGGAGCCACCCAGGTGCTCCTGCTGTGCATTTTCAACCAGAAACTCTCCAGGGCTTTACCCACTGGATTGTGGGTTAGGTGTCTGTTGAAGAAAGGATTCTACCGCTAAAAACAAATAAGAAAACCAATGGACAAAAAGATTGCTATTGGTTCATCAAATTCCAGTAGGCCTTAGTGTGCAATTCTAAATCTCATTCTGAATTTCCATGAAGCTATCCGGCATCCTCTTCTAGCTTTAACTTCCAGTCCTCAATGAAAAGTAAAGTTAAAAAAAAAATTTTAAAAAAAGTAAAGTTTTGGGGCACCTGGGTGGCTCATTCGTTAAGCACCTGCCTTCGGCTCAGGTCATGATCCCAGGGTGCTGGGATCGAGCCCCACATTGGGCTCCCTGCTCCGCGGGAAGCCTGCTTCTCCCTCTCCCACTCCCCCTGCTTGTGTTCCCTCTCTAGCTGTGTCTCTTTCTGTCAAATAAATAAATAAAATCTTTAAAAAATAAAATAAAAGAGTACAGTTTTATTGGATTAGGTTGCTTTTCTACTCTTTACATTTTAAGAACGACAATAATATTGTTTGCTATTTCACATGGCAAATGTAGAACATTGTAGTAATAATGACAATGCTCTAAGAGACAGGAAAAACTATTATCCCATTTTTACTGATAAGAAAACGAGGCTCAGAAAAGTTACAGTGGCATTTACGTTCCTGACCGGAGACTTTGGGCTTGGCCATGACTTGCTGTGGTAAGAGGTAAAGAAGTGACAGCATGCCAGATCAGAGCCCACACTTTTGGAGGCCTTGTGTGTTCCTGCTTGTCCACTCCTGCTCCGTATGAGCAGGTACAGACCGTACCCCAGCCAGCCCCTTGGCCCAAGGAGGATGAGACACCCGTGCAGTGGACCTGCCCCTCATCTGCAGCTTTCGGGCAAGCCCGGCCAAGATCAGCAGAACCACCCCAACCAGTTTTCAGATGCATGAGAAAAAAATGCTTATTTCTAGACACAAAAGGACAAATATCATAAGATTCCACTTATGAAATATCTGGACTAGGCAGATTCATAGAGCCAGAAGGTAGATTCAAGGTTACCGGGGCGGGGGGCGGGGGAGGAGGACTAGGAGGAAGGTGGGATGGAGACGTTTTGGTGAATGGGTACGGAGTTTCTGTTTGGGGTGACGAACAATTATTTGGAAAGAGGCAGCGGTGATGGTCGTACAACACTCTGAGTGTAATTAATGTCTCTGAGTTGTACACGTAGAAGTGGTGAAAATGGCAAATGTAATGCTATGTGATATTACCACAGTCATAAAAAAGAAAATGTTTGTTGTCACAAGCCACTGAGACCTTGTGGTTATTTGTTGTGAAGCAATACGGCCCCCAATCCAACAGTAGGGCAGATCTTCTATAAAGAGAAGAATGAGAATTTGATGGAACACTGAATATGAGTACGAGGAGAAGAAAGAGGGGGAAAATGTCACATTCAACATCTGGTCTGCTGCATAACATCTCTCCATGGTAAAAATAAATTAGGTAGCGGGCCACAGAAGGGACTGATGGTTGGGGCCATTAAAAGAGACCATTTGGAAGTGGCTCGTGCCATTTCAGGGTCATTCCCACGGAGGCCCTGCTGTCGTGGAGCATACGAAACGACGAGAAAAATTCAGGGAGCTGGAAACATTAAAAAATTGGAAGCTAATACAAATTTGGAGCCTGAAAGACTGGGAGAGATCAGAAGGAGACAGGCAGTGTCATCTGCCAAGCTGAAGCTGTTAGAAAGAATAGTTCACAGCCCGAGTTGATTCTTTAAAAAAAAATAAAAAATCAAAAATCACATTGTTATGCAATTCAAATCAATTTGCCTTGACAGTCGCTTTCCCTTTCTCTCTTAGTTCAGAGGAATTTTATGTGCGATTCTGCCCTCTTTCAGGGCTTACGGCACCTTCTCTGTTCACCAGTCCTGCAGTGCGCTCACAATACAGGGGCTTAATATATTTTTAAACGATAAAATTAAACAGAAGGCCAGAGACTGTAATGCACTACATGGCACAGTGGCAAATGGGAGGCGGCAGTTGAAGCCTTTTTTATACATAAGCCGGGGGGCGAACATTGTTCAAGAAATGAGGTGCTGTTGGCCAAAAGTCTCAGCAGCAAGCGATGTGCCCACAAAATGGAAATAATAACAGTAATAATAATAACAGGCCTGTTCAGGGGATTGTTGGGAGGAGGACAAATTATAGATGGCTGAAATGCTTTTAGTATCTTGGCAGAAAGGTATTATGTAAATTCCCAGTTTTTTTTCCTTTCATTATTTTTCCTTGAAGACTGCCAAAAAAAAAAAAAAAAAAAAAAACCTAGGGGGGGGTAGAAAAAATGTTTTGTTGTTTTTTTTTTTTAAAAATTTTTTTTTGTTATTATTTTATAGTTT
>NC_058419.1:117312931-117386377 GCF_002201575.2 Neomonachus schauinslandi
AAGATTTTTATTTATTTATTTGAGAGAGAGAGAGAGAGAGCACATGAGAGGGGGGAGGGTCAGAGGGAGGAGCAGACTCCCCGCCGAGCAGGGAGCCCGATGCGGGACTCGATCCCGGGACTCCAGGATCATGACCTGAGCCGAAGGCAGTCGCTTAACCAACTGAGCCACCCAGGCGCCCCGAGAGAAGTACTTCTTGGCCATTGCGTTTGCTTTAATAAACTTCATCTACTTAGCCACGTGGTTATGGAGGACGCGGAGTGTCTGCGAGATTTCATCCCCGCCCCCGGCTCTTGCCCAGGAAATATTTAGATTTTATGTCCATTTTGCTAAAAGAATCCTCTCCATCTTGTTGACACGGCTATTGCCTTCACTCCCAACACTGTGTTCGGTGTTTTAGCATGCACCAAGAGTATCTTCTGCAGGCGACTATAAATGCCCGGTCCCAAGGGTAGACACTGATACTCATGCTCTAGGACAGGTGCATGCAAAGGCCATTAAGTACAATTCTTGTTTTAAACAGAACATTTCGGAAGGCAGGGCTGAATTCAGTCAGCGTGTCGCCATTCGTAGTGAGAGAAATTAAATTCCGATCTTGGACTCCACGGATGTACTCAACGTCACCAGGTGAGATGATAATGAGACGCTTAGGGCTTTCAGACAACCAACACAGGGATTGGGCTTTAAGTTCATTCATTTCATCAGCATATTTGGAAAAAAAATAGCTTTTTTATCAAGAAGTGGAATGCCTCCTGTCTCCTTTCTCTCTGGTCTATTTGGAAGCAATTTGAACCATTTTCCTGAGCTATTATGTTGATCATATCACTTCCTTCGCAAAACACTATAATGATTTCCAACTGCATCCTATCTCTAGTAGGATTCTTTATCTCTTCCTCCCAGTAGAGGACATCCCTAGTAGCTCTCCACTTATCTTTACTTACATTTCACCTTTAAAAACCACTGGAATTCATTGAACACACATTTGACAAGCCTCTGCTATGCATCAAAGACTCTTCTAGGCTTTATGGATACATCAGTGAACAAAACACAAAATCATCCCTGCTCGCCTGTGGTTGCCAATCTGTGGAATCATCAAGGACTTGGGCATTGAGCAGAGGATGCCTTAGCCGGCTGGCAGCGGGCCTGAGCGAGCCCCTTAAACCTCCGGCCGTTTGTGTTCTCATCCCAAAGATGCAGAAACTGGATGGAATCTCCAATTACATGGGTTTCTCCCAGAGACCCAGTGCTGCTTACTCTTTCAGTCCCCTACATTAACCAATCTGCTTGGTTCAATGTTATTTACCTAAAACTGCCCGAAACGTTTTCTTTGATAACAAATGATACCCCATCCTCTTTCTTCAGACCACTCTCCAAGAATCACTGCCTTCAAGTCTTCCCAGATTACCCCATCTGCCTTCAAACCTACTGGTGTCCATGGCAACCTTTCAACATTCAGAGACAGCTCTGCAGGGGCAGGTGGGAGGAAAGACTGACTCTCCTTAACGAAAAGAGGGAACAAATTGGGGAAAGAGAGAAACGGGTTGCTTGGCTACCTGGAGTCACATGGCTTGGATCGGTTTTATGAGAAGGCTACCGCACACAAGGTTCCAGTGTGGATAGGAATGAGAGATGGTCAAGATCTGTGTGGGCCCAACTGGCAACATTCTGAGACGAAGTACCCGTACAAGCGAGCATTTATTTCATGTCTACTGTATGCTGGGGACAGTGTAAAGCACTTCGCACCCAATATTTCTCATGTACTCCCTTCAGGTAAATTAGGAATTAAGTGTTATTATTTCCCATTTAGAGATGAAGGTGCAGAGGCTCTGAAGACAAAAATACTTTGAACCCAGGTGCCAGAAGTGTAAAAAAAAAACAACAAAAAAACCTCATTTACCAAAGCTTATCCACTCTTGCTGTCCTGCTGCAGGAAGGTCCTTGCTACAAACTCAGTCACAGGCTCACCCTGGGGCAGAATCTGGGTCACGAGTGACAGGATTAAGTAGGGATAAGGTATGAGAGATGTATTGCACACGACCCTGACCCATATGTCTTTGTTGTTGTCATTTCAACCACTATTGTTTTTATTATCATTAATGCCTGTCTCAAGAGCCCAGAGGGAGAGCATTCTAGAAGATACAGAGGACAGTGTAGTCCAGTGATAGAGTTGCTCATTTCACTGCAACATAAAGAATCGTTCTTCCCTGACCAGGCACGCTGCACAGTCTTCGTGCTTCTGTCTCAGCTCACCATCCCTGAGGTTCTGAGGCTTGATCACTCCTGCAGGAGATGACGAGATGCTCTAGATTTGTTCTCACCTGTGACTTGGAGAAGCCTGGGAGTGTGCTGATTGGCAAGGTAGGTTTCTAAAGCAGGACCCTGACACTTGTCCAGGTCGGCAGCCTCCTAGGATGGGACCTAGTCTCCTGGGTGTGACAAACACTTTCTCAGGCCTTGCCCAGTCACATAACACTGCGTCCTGCCTGTGGCATGTGTCCCAGCCAGTATGGCCCATGTAGGAAATGACAGGGAACACTGCAAAGCAGCCGAGTTCAAGACATCACGCTCCGTCGGCGTCCGTTCGTTATTCATCACTGACTGCATCAGGCCTGGCTCAGGCTGCTTGACCCTCATCATCGCAAACCTTTAAAATAACTCTGCAAGGTGTTTTTCATTATTTCTGCCTCCACGTCAGAAAACAGGCTCTCTTCAGAGGCTAACTAAGCATCTTGTCCAAGGCCACACTGCTCATTCGAGGGGGAGCCAGGAATCCCACCCAGGCTATGCACCCCAATATTCTTTCCCTCTTTCCATGGTAGTCATTATCCGCATTCAGAGCGCCCACACCCCAAAGTTTTACCCATGACAGCTGCCTAATAAAGATACATGTTGCATTTATCTTACAGGCCCCAAAGCATGTTCTCATATTGTTTCTTTATATTTCCACAATGCTAGTGACAATTAAGTATCAAGTTCTCCATTTGGTAGTTAACTACACTGTGGTGCAGAGGTTCATGATCTGCTGGATCTGTGCACTTCACCCAGCAGGGCGGGGTTTGGCAGCTATAAAGCAGAGCTACTGCAGATGTCTTGGAAACAGAACGGAGAAAGAACAACTAAACTTGTGGGAGCTAGGGGGACACTCAGTGGAGAACCACCCAGAAGGCAGCTTTTGAGCTGGATCTTGATGGATGGGGAAGAGCTTGACAAAAGTAGTTTCTAGGAACACTGAAGATGAGAACAGTTTTTCTTCTTTTTTAGAGAGAGCATGAGCAGGGCGTGGAGGGGCAGAGGGAGGATTTTAAGCAACCTCCATGCTCAGCTCAGAGCCCGATGCGGGGCTCGATCTCACGACCCTGAGATCACGACCTGAGCCAAAATCAAGAGTCAGACGCTTAACAAACTGAGCCACCCACACGTCCCGGTGAAAACAGTTCCAGAGGCAGGAATGCTTTGGGGCTGGTTAGGGAATAGTGCATTTCCAAGCGTAACTAGGACACAAGATGGGTGAGTGGCTCTTGAGGGAGAAAAAACTGGAAAGAAAGACTAGGGAGAGGTAAGGAAGACCCAGTTGATGGAAAAAATCCTGATGAGAACCACCCTTCAGTAGCGGAGTCATTACCGAATGAGAAATAACTGGCAGAAATTATCCTGTGCATCAGAAAGCAAATGGACAATCAGCTTTATTTTTCTAAAGGTTCACTTAGCCCAGAGAGAAGGCAAATGTCAGGGGCATGGGGAGAAGGTGACTCAGTGATGAAGCTCTTGCCATATTCCAGGTGAGGGGAAATGATGACTTAAACTAAAGAGGCAGAAAGGGCAATGAGGAAGGGAGATATGAGGAAGATTTAGAGGAAACCTGTGTCCAGAGGCTCACAATTGAATGGTGTCCAAGAATGAAAAGGTGAAAGGCACTGATGGAGTTCATGAAATGGAACCGTGGATAAGGCTGTTCCGGTGCCAGAAGTAGCTGGGGCTCGCAGGTGTTCCTAGAGTTAACGATCATAGCCACTAACTCCCAATCTCCATGCATTGGAGCTGGAACCACGAGGAGCTCTAAGGGGGGTGAACTTGCGCTTGAATATTAACAAGGCAATGGTAGTCTCTGAACTCTTGTTCCAGCTGGTAACTTTCATGTGCGTGTCAGTTAACGGGGGACATGTAAAAGAGAGAAATACTATTTTTAACGTTGGCAAGGAAGAGAGGTGACGCCGATGAAGAAGCTGTAATTCTAAGATGGCACATACAGAGAGTACTTGGAAACAGCTGCAAGACAGACTGCACCTTCCCGCTAGGAGGAGAAATCAGGTTAAGGAAGCATAGGTACAAAGCTCAAACAGCTATCCGGAAACAACACCCTCAACACCCTCTCAGAAAACCTAGCAATGCCCTAATCCCCTCTAAAAGTTGACAGATTTTCAGTCAACCATGATAATATTTCACTGATGAAAAGAAGTTGTGGGATTTACACTAAATTTTTGAAGTGTGCCTGCCACGTCTGAATTTAGCCTCAACCTAAGAAAACTATTTTTTTTTTTTAAAGATTTTATTTATTTATTTGACAGAGAGAGACAGTGAGAGAGGGAACACAAGCAGGCAGAGTGGGAGAGGGAGAAGCAGTCTCCCCGCCGAACAGAGAGCCCGATGTGGGGCTCGATCCCAGGACCCTGGGATCATGACCTGAGCCGAAGGCAGACGCCCAACGACTGAGCCACCCAGGCGCCCCCTAAGAAAACTATAAATTAATCTTTGGCAAGGCAGAGAGAAATCTTGTTTTCCTGTCTATTGGGAAATAACTGCTTTGAACATGACCTTGGACTGCACTAACCTTGCAACTGAATTCTGAGACCTTTTTGCTCTGTATTAATAGGGCTTATGGTCTACATTTGGGCTGATGATATAAAAAAAAGTGTTTCACTCTCAAAAGCTATCTAATTACTACATGAAGAATCATATGAAGATTACTTTTTTCTTTTTTCCTTTTAAAGATTTTATTTATTTGTCAGAGAGAAACAGCACAAGGAGGGGGAGAGGCAGGCAGAGGGAGAAGCAGGCTCTTTGCCGAGCAAGGAGCCCGATGCAGGACTCGATCCCAGGACCCCGGGATCATGACCTGAGCCGAAGGCAGACGCTTAACTGGCTGAGCCACCCAGGCGCCCCTGAAGATTACTTTTCCAAAGCAGATATCCACTGGGGTTAAAAACAAACAGCAAACAAACATAAGTAGTGAAACAGCTTCCTTCCTATAGAACCTAAGGACATGGCTTACATCATTTCCCCATATATCCCCAATATAGTAAGAGATTAGAATTTCAGCAGAACAACTGCCCTTTTCCACTTTCAAGGCCATTAAGAACAGAGGGTGTGGTTGGTGATTTCCACTTGTAATCATCTTGGATTTTTCACTCCTGCCACCAAATGGAAGCATGTCCATACTCAGACACAACCCATGTCCATACCCAGAGACAACTCAAAAGGATACAAGTCAAAATGTATGTAACAATCTTAAAAACATGATTTTTATATTTTAAAATTTTTATATTTTAAAATTTTATTTTTGTCTCTTATACTATTTTTTCTCTTGAGTTTCAGTAATGTCCAAGGAGGATCAATATTCAGCTTCATAAAATAGAAAAAAAAGCCCTATAGGGTGGTGAGGAGATAAGAAAAGGCGAATATAAAAACTGGGTTAAAGAGCAAGTTTTCAAAATTACCTATTGCTTAATACAAAATAACATGCATAGAAAAACAGTTTGAAATAAAATCCAACAAGATCTGAGTGAATCATAACACACTGGAAACAATGGTAAGGGATTAGCAGGAAATATAAAATAGGTAACAAACTATTGCTATGTGAATATTATTTTCAGAAGATGGTAGTCTTATTTTTCATATTTGATGAAGAGAACCAACATTAAAAGTACCAGGAGACACGATTATACAAACACATATTAGGATTTCTTTTAAAAAATGCATCTTCTTCGCCCAAATGAGACATTAATAGCTCCTTTGAAACTCATGTAATGTATCATATAAATAGGTCTTTAAATATATGCCCTATAAAACTCTTGGGGGGGGGGAAGTCTGAACAGAACAGGTGAAGTCGTTCATTTGCATAGTCAATAAGTCACTCTTCACATGCTTTGCTCTTATTCACGTGCAGTTTCTCCATGTAGAGGAACTGCTATTCATTTAAAGAAGGGGGAAACAAAAGTCCTCCATATAGATCCCCAGAAAATAATTATGTGTGCATGGTAGTCTGAGCTTGAATTTGAAACGTGGCTAGCAGGGTCATCCTTCAGCTTCCAACTTCTAACCTGGGCTGGGTCTGCCGCTTAAGAAGATGTGGGTGGAGATACCATGGGGCTTAAAATTCCATTCCACCCGAGGAGGACAGTGAGGCCACCAAGGGAAACCCCTTTCTGCCCTCCCAGCTGCCTAGATGGGAAGATGAGCCAGATGTGGGCAGTCTCTTGTTATGTTTGGAGCCCTCAGAGCTACTCCTGGCCAGTCTATGGCTAAGCACAATTCTAGAATCTCCTGATTTCCAATCAGGACCGGAGAAATGTTAGTGAGTGGGTCTCCCACGGCTGTCAGAGACAAATGTTATGGTGACAAGGACCCCACAACTATTTTGAATCCTATACTGTATGTCATCAAAGATGCTCTCTGCATAGTGTATGTGGGTACATATATAATTCACAACTGAAAGATTTTAATCAATGGTCTGAAATGTTTTTTTCAAAAGATGAAGCTCAAAATTAGCTCATGCTTATGCATAATGTAAATTATACACAAACTCTGTCAAGTCTAAAGACAAGGCCACACAATTACAGGCATATCTGCCTAAACCAGATCACTCTGGCCATTTCTTTGTGGCCCGATGACACAATCGCTCCAAATGTCGGTAGAGAAAAGATTTATTGTTCGTGATCTTAAGTCAAAGGCGCTCATTCAACTGAGAGTTAAACCCATGTGATGAGGGGCGCCTGGGTGGCTCAGTTGGTTAAGCGACTGCCTTCGGCTCAGGTCATGATCCTGGAGTCCCGGGATCGAGTCCCGCATCGGGCTCCCTGCTCAGCAGGGAGTCTGCTTCTCCCTCTGACCCTCCTCCCTCTCATGCTCTCTGTCTCTCATTCTCTCTCTCGCAAATAAATAAAAAATTAAAAAAAAAAAAAACCCATGTGATGATTCCTATGCAAGTCCACGTTGTTTATCTGAAAACCATGATGAGTTGGTCTCCAGTGCAGGCTTTGTTGACGTAAGAGCACAGAACTCTGAGCAACTTCAACTTACTCACTCACCTAAATGACTTCCACCAGCTCGCGTTGGCTTAGCTCATTGCCTGGCACCATCATTCACCCACAGCTGAAGCTAGAAATTCGGGAGTTCCCTCCATTCTTTCTTGTCTCCCAATCTCCGCATCAAATATGCCACCAAGTCCTACCAATCAATTCTTCCTCTATGACACAGCTTTTATGACTCTCGAGGACTCCTTTGGGCCAGGTCTCTAGCTGTTATTTCTTACCTGGACTTTTTCAAGACCTTCTAATGGCTTCTCCGTTTCCACTCGTGTCTCCCATATTCCATTCACCACACAGTGCAGCCAGAGTGAAATTGTAAAATGCAAGCTAGATTATTTTACTCCACTGCTGAAAACCCTCCAGCGGTTCCCTCTCTCTCGTAGAATAAAATCCAGACCTTTTCTCATAGTCTAGATCAGAGGTCAGCATACTTTTTCTGTAAAGGGCCAGACAGTAAATATTTTAGGCTTTGTGGGCCACATGGCCTCTCGCCACCACCCTCGTCTGCAGTCTTAGCACAAAAGTAGCCACAGACAATATGTAAAAGCACGGTCATGGCTATGTTCCAAAAATACTTGATTTACAAAAACAAGCAAAAGGCCAGATTTGGCTCTTGGGCCACAATGAACTAACCCCTACTCTAGAAGGCCCTCCAATACTCAGTTCCTGTCTCTCTCTCTCTAACCTTTTCATACCACGTTTCCTTTTGTGGGCCAAGGACAGCCACGCTGTCTTATTTTTCTCCCCCAAAAGTAAGCTTTTTTCCTCCCTCCACTCTTCCTGGTTGGCTTTTCCCATCCTCTCAGGAACAACTTCAATGTCACCTCCTCATTCAGGATTTCCCTGAGTCTCCTACTCCTATACCATCATTCTCCCTTTTAGTGACCCATTCTTTTCCTTCATGGCAGTTACCGTAACTGTAATTACCTATGTATTTGCTCGTTTCACTGCTTAAAGTCCATCTTCCTCACAAGACCACATGAATGAGGAAGGTAGGGACAGGGTCTGTGTTCAGTACTCCATAACCAGCAACTACCACCAGGCCTAGCACACAGTAGGCACCAAAATATTTATCAAATGAACACATCGCGTGCCTTTGAGTCTTAGATTCCTCACCTGTAAAATGGCAATAATGATACTCTTTGCCCCTTTGGCTTGTATCAGAATTGCTGTGTTGACTAAATATTTCAAGCACCCCAGGGACGTGCTCGGACTCGGACATTTTCCTTGCATTTGGTTCTCTTCAGCACAGATACAGTTAATGGATAGGATGGTTCCTTTAAAAAACCATCCAATCTTTCAAGTGGCATTCAAGTAGTTGGGGAGCTGTCACCCCAGTGAGAACATTCAGGCTACTTTAGTTGCATATTTATCATGTGAGGTAAAGATTAGAAAAGCATGTTTTTCTTTTTATAGCAGATGTTTTTTCTACTTAATTCACTCTCAAGTCCTTTTTCTAGAGATACTTGTCAGTAAACGTGGAATGTTGGGATAGAAACAAATGTTGGATTAGGTGCAGGTGGTCTCCGATAGTCGATGTGTTTCTAGAAAATGTAGCTCAACTTGAACTTCTTCTTTTTTTTTTTTTTAAAGATTTTATTTATTTATTTGAGACAGAGAGAATGAGAGAGACAGAGAGCACATGAGAGGGGGAGGGTCAGAGGGAGAAGCAGGCTCCCTGCTGAGCAGGGAGCCCGATGCGGGACTCGATCCCGGGACTCCAGGATCATGACCTGAGCCGAAGGCAGTCGCTTAACCAACTGAGCCACCCAGGCGCCCCTCAACTTGAACTTCTTATATGCACCTCTGTCTGCTCAAGATGGTCACGGAAACTCTAGGATGTGTTGGCGGAAACAGCTTGAACATGTCATGTGCAAGAAGCAGAGCAAGAGCCCCACAGGCAGCCACTGTACAGCGCCTATGGTGATCCCAACGGCTTCTATTCTGGTCACCCAGCACCTGGACTTGACTCCTTGTTCAAGAAATACCCTCAGTGCTGCTGAGTTGGCCATTGCCTCAGATCACAGAGGGTGTACTAACATGCCCCAGGGGGCAGACCCTAACCAGTGACTGTCCTGTGGTGGAGAAGGACTATAAATGCCTCTGATGGGACGACTATTAGGTGTGACAGAGAAAATACCCAGAACTCCCTTGTGGATTGAGCCAAAGATACCCATCTGGAACATGGCCTGATACGGCATCTTTGTTTGGCCTCCTTTTCTTCCAGGTCTGACTTCCCCACTCCCCTATTTAGTTTTCAAGAGAACTCTTCCTCTGAAGTCACTTGCACATGAATCCTCATCTCAGGGTGAGCTTCTGGTAGGCCAACCTAAGACAGTGAACAAGCGCTTAATGATGAAACACTGGTATTCCCCTTGTAAACTGTCATTTCAGTTCCACATCCTAGTGGTCATGATTTGGGCAATCCCTTTTGTAGAAGGGATACATAGACAAGTCCAGCTTACTTGGAAAGTTGAAATAAATGCCGTTCAACAATTTCTGAACTAGAAAGAGTAGAAGAAGAAAACTCAAAAGTATTTGGAGTGGGCACGTAAATAAGAAACAGACCAGATTAAAAGTAAAACCTCCCAAGTCAAGGCCATACTGGGAGCATTTTCCTCTATCAAAACATTGAAATAAGTATCGTTAATAAAGATCATTCTTTTAAAAGGATGACTGGAAATGTTCTTTTAAACCTAAGAGATGCCAATCTCCATTAGTCTTACATAAAGATTTCTCTGAGCAAAGAGGTAATTACAGCCTGACAGATGCCTAAAATAGCTTCGATTCTGTGTTTCTTTTTCAATCCAGAGGTGGGCAGATACCACCCTAGTGCCTCTCTGAATTATAGCTTATGAAACTTGAGAGAGAAAAAAAATGATATCTTTTGAACTGCAATGTTTAGACTACCCAAGCCTTTCAACAAGCTTCTCCTTCCCCCTCCTCTCCTCACCATCCTGGAAGCAAATGAACAGCCTAAGTTCTCTTCTCCAATGGAAACTGTTCGAATCCCTTCTTGTGTTGAAAATGGTGCTGCATGCTTTCTGCCTGTGCTCGTACGATGGTTCTCAATCTCCATTCCACTTAGCATCCGTGTCTGACTCTGGGCTCTGCTATTTACTGGCTGCACAACGGCAAGAAAATACCCTCATTCCTGGAATAAAGGAAATCTTTGCTGTGAGGCTATTATTTTGTGAAGGTGAACGGTACCCTTTACTCACATATGTCAGTCATGGAAGAACGTATAGTAGGAAAATAATCCTGGCAGAGGCAATGCCTTCAGTGGATCAAATATTTCCCACACAACTTTACAAGTAGATGCTTTACAGTGCAGGAAGTCAATTTTTAAAATCTATGCTTTGTTTGATGTCCACAAGTGTAACAGTCTCAACATTTAAACTTCAGATGGCAAATTTCCCGAGTACCCTAAAAACTGGTCTGCTATTCACTTCTAAGGAAAAAAGAAAACATTTAAACATTTTGTTTTCATCAGAAGAGCTAGTTTTTTTTTATTTCTCCCATAATATATTTCTCCATAATATTTCTTCTTTATTAAAAAGAGCAGGACTTGACCTGAACCCATGATCATTGCCATTTGATTGTATTTGTTGGCTGGGACTGCAAGAGAATTATTCAAATGAAAGTACTACGTGCCCATAAGAGATACTGAATATTTGTAAATAGTTCTTCAGATGTCAAGCTTTTCAATAAAATCTGCAGCCATTGGAGGATAATGTGAAGTTGGTGAAACAGTATTGGAATCTCCCTGAGTTATGCCATAAAAAGAGAGAAAGCAACTAGGATAGCAAAGCCCGAAAGCCATGACACCAGCCCAGCAAAACTATGTGAGAGAGAGCCCCACGGGCAGCCAAATTGGAGCTGGTGAAGACAGACCACCAATGTATCTGTGTGGGAGGACCTGGAAGGAAGGGAGAGGGGCCTCTCATGGCTCAGAGAGCAGAAAAACCTTGGAATTGCCAACAGGTCCTCCCAAAAAGTGGGAGATTCCTATCCAGGGAGAGTAAGCCATAGACACCTATACAGAGTGGTGAGATGGAAGCACATATTTCCCTGGAGAACTACCGCTCTGATGCTCTAACGGCGACAGGGAGCTTCTGTGTTAATTCCACTCTGACAAGGTGGATGCAGTCTATCTATGTAAAAATGGGGGGACAGGGGCGCCTGGGGGGCTCAGTCAGTGAAACGTTTGCCTTCGGCTCAGGTCATGATCCTGGGGTCCTGCGATCGAGCCCCACATCAGGCTCCCCGCTCAGAGGGGAGGCTGCTTCTCCCTCTCCCTCTGCAGCTCCCCCTCTCTGTCAAAAAAAGAAATAAAATCTTAAAAAAAAATTGGGGGAGGAAAAGGAAAGCTGACCAAGAGCAGAGGTAGGTGAATGCTTGCCTTATAGGTATTAATATGAATTGTGATTATAAAGATAATATTTCAAGTTCAATGTTCAAGGAGATGGCAAGAAGGGCAAAGAAGAGGTTATTCGCTAATTTCAAAAATGCTCGGAGTAGGAAATAGCCTGAAATAAAAAATGGTGGGTAGGTGTGTGTGTGGGGAGACCAGGCCATTATATAAAGACATCAGTCTAATGACAACCACCTGACCAAAAACATCTATCTTCCTAATTACGATGAGTCACCCACAAACACACACGCGTGTGTGTAAGAAACACAATGATATGATGTACTGATCAGTAGGACACACAGTCAAGTGAAAAAAGTATGTCTCATTTACCACTCTTTCTAAGAATGGAGACAAATTGGAGTATGTGCTCATATTAAATAATGGAAGAAAGAACCACAATATAAAATAAAAAATAAGTGTTACATATCTGGGACGATATAGGGAGGGGAGCACAGGGACAGAATTTATACTTCCTTGAACATACATTTTGTAGATTTGACTTGGGAATCATGTAAATAGACATAATTATAAAACACAGCTAAATAAAATCCCTAAATATTGCTTTTAAAATGAAATAAAGAACCCACGTATCCTGTTGGAGGAATGGCTACAGCTAAGCATAATTTTAAAACAAAATTAAATCAAGGAGCCATCCTAGCAATTGTAAGTAAGATGAAGTAATTGCACCTGTGAATCCAGTTAGAGGCAGTGTGACAAAGAGAGGAACTGTCCCAAGTGATTTTAAAACAGTATTTTGAACATCCCTGTGAGATATGTCAGGAAGACAAAGAGAACTGCAACAAAATGGTCTTAAAATGCGTTGGGTAATCAGGTTATTTGTGGTAGTGTTGTTATTCTGAGGCGGGAATATGGGTTGTGTGGGATCAAGCTGAGAAGTCATGATAGGGTCGCCAAGAACAGGGATTTAGTTTGAGAAAAAGGAGATAAAGATGAAAGATAGACAGGGTCATGTCAAAACATTTTGTCCTGAACTTGAATCAGACATATCGATATCAGCTCATGATGCATTTCATCTTTAAAAAAATGTACACAGGGTGCCTGGGTGGCTCAGTCGTTAAGCGTCTGCCTTCGGCTCAGGTCATGGTCCCAGGGTCCTGGGATCGAGTCCCACATCGGGCTCCCTGCTCGGCGGGAAGCCTGCTTCTCCCTCTCCCACTCCCCCTGCTTGTGTTCCTGCTCTCGCTATCTCTCTGTCAAATAAATAAATAAAATCTTTAAAAAAAATTAAAAAAAATGTACACAAATATCATAGTTCTATCCATCTCAACGATCACACTGATGTTCAGATTACCAAACACCATTTCCCACTAGAAGGAATCATGGCTCCTTGGAGCAATGACTGATTCCAGATCTGGAGCAACAAACACAAGCCAAACCTTGAGTACCTTGTCTTATCAGAAAGTCGAGACACTAACACAGACCCTTAGGGTCATGTCATGAGGACTCAATAGCCCACTGGCAACAGGCTCCCACTTACCAAAGATGAGACGAGTTGAGCTTTGACAAGAATAAGAATATCAATGGATTTAAATAATCAAACATACCTAAATCCATGAGTTCATAATAACATAAAAAAAAAAAAGACTGTTTTGGGGAGAAAAGCCAGTGAAACAACTCATTGTGAAAACTGGTTTTGAAAAGTGGTAAATGAAGGGACAGAATCAAATATTTACCCTGCCTTCCATATGAATTGTTCCTCAGGGTAACCAAATTTATTTTCTCAGCTAATGGTTTCCATGCTGGCTGTGGAGCACACTCATAAGTAAGTAAATAAATAAATAAATTTATTCAGCTAATAACTGAACAAGAAATAATAGAATTAGAGTATCACTTAACTGCAATCACTAATGAAATGAGAATCTGGCCAAGATTATCAGTAGTTGCTTACATGATACAAAGAGACACAACCAGCTATCATCCACCCCTGGAGATTAAAAGCATCCTCCATAAGGAAACAAATCAGACTCTTATAGAAAATACAGGAAGACAGAGGATCGTGGGACATGACACCCAGGGATACAGTTGGCAATTTCGGGCTCTAGGATTCTCTACAGGACAAATAACTTGTTTTTTTAATAAATATAAGTAAATTGTTTTGGAAGATAATTAAAAAAAGAAATGGAAGGAGAAAGTATAGTTTAGAAGAGTCATGGGGCGCCTGGGTGGCTCAGTCGGTTAACCGTCTGCCTTCAGCTCAGGTCATGATCCCAGGGTCCTGGGGTCGAGTCCCACATTGGGCTCCCTGCTCAGCAGGGAGTCGGCTTCTCCCTCTGACCCTCCCCCTGCTCATGTGCTGGCGCGCTCTCTCAAATAAATAAATAAATAAATAAATAAATAAATAAATAAAATCTTCAAAAAGAAATAAAAATAAAAGAGTCTTAAAAGACATCTGAACAGATCATATTATATGGACTTTATATGGATCTTGATTCAAATACACTGTAACAAGAAATTATTTTCTGAGACCATGGAAGAGATACGAATACTGTGAATATTTGATTACATTGTATACTATAAGGTATGATAATGCTATGATGGGTTTTTAACTTTTATAAAGAATGCAGATCTCTTAGAGGTACATACTGAATTATTACAGATGAAATGATATGATACGTGGGGTTTGCTTCAATAACATGAAAGAGTAGAGGGGTGTCTTGGGGTATGGATGGCTGACTGGCCACAAGTGGGGATGGTTGAAGCTGGGTGATGGGAATATGGGTTGACTACACTTTTCTCAACACTTATGATCCCTTTCAAGATTTTCCATAATAAAACGTTTCCAAAACAACCCGCAGCCATAAGGGACCAGTAATAATCGTAGTGGTTTCCTTAGCTTGACCAGGATTCAGTCCACTCTTCTAGTAATGGCCACCAGATGTCCTTTGCAGAGCCAACCTCTCCAACTCTTAGACCCTAAAAATCCAGGTAGGGCTGATCCCATCTTCATCACATGATCCAGACCTGCCCCCTCCCCCAGCCCCCAGGGCATAGTCTACTCCCCAAGGGCCAGTGATTTATTTAGGGGTAGACAGTCACCGTACAGGGCCAGTAAATGCCCTCTCTGGGAAGCTGGTTTAGATTTTTGTGGGAAATGGTGGGCCTTCACCCCCTTGAATTGTTAAGCTGGTGACATGCAAGCCTAGAGGTCTGGTTTGGCCTCACTACTCCTTGGAGAGAGCTCTCCTAAAGAAGCAAACACAGGAAAGTGGGCTGAGGCCAAAGATGGAGAGCAAAGGACTCCTGTCACCGTCGGGTTTCAACACCCGACTCCCCTTGGGCCTGACCAGCTCCACCCTAGATCCATTTGGAGTTCCATCAGCCACTAGGATCCACTTTTTTGCTTAAGCCAGTTTGAATTATGTTCCACTTCTGCCTGGAACGACTCTTACTCATCACAGCTATGCTACTTTTAAGACCTACTGTATATTTGAGAGACCAAGGAAAGGGACTTGATGGAGAAAAGAAAACAAATTACAAAGGAAGGCCACCTTTAAGGGCCTCCCACATATTGTATTACTTCGTAAAATAATGGAAACCGGTACCTCACTGTGTTTAAGACACATACTATATGCAGGAAATTAAAGGGAGAGAAATGTGAGTTTTTAAGAAATTGTCACACTTCCAGAACCTTTCCCCAGACTTCGTAGGTTTTATTATAAATCCCAAGAGAGGTTTCTTTTGTTATTGTGTTTGGCTATTCAGTTTTGAAATTACCAAGCTCCTAGTCACCCAGATATCCTGAAGTGCTCTATGAGAAAGAACATTCCCTGTTATTTCCAGAATTCAAAGTGAGCTGATACTGTTGATTAGGTTCAATGAAGAACAGTCTGTTCCACCTCTAATATCCTTGATTTAACATTAAATATAAATGAAAACACCCTGGGGCAGAGTTTCAGAGCGTGTGATGAAAATTCAGCTCTGACATGCTTCTTGTAAAAACGCAAGAATGCTCAGCCCACAGAGTAATCCCATTTATTAGACACAGAGATGTAGACTATTTTGTGCATAAATATATAAATAGATAGCAGCAAGGAGCTACAAGGAAAAGAAGGATGTCTAACAGTGATAAGTTCTCATATGGGGGGGAAGTAACAAATCTTCTGTTTTCTGGGTCCTTTATTATTTGATGTAGAATCAGTAACAAATTTTGCCTTGGTTGTTTAAATGGGGAATACAAGAAAGCAAAGATGTTGAAATAGAAATGAAATCTTGTTTAGAATAATAATATATTATACATGCTTCCATCTAAACACCAAGATCCACAATTTTTTGGGTACTTTTCTGTCTAAACATATGTAACTTACGGAGTAAATGAGTTTATATTTCATCTTTTAGGTTGTAATCAAATGGCTTATTAACTGCTTTTTAATGTCTACTATGTGGTGCCGTATAATTTGGTACTATTAATAAAGACTGACTTATAATATACAGAATACTGATAAGCCAAAATGTTGAAATAAAAGCTGATTTGAAAGATTTTTTGTTTAATTGATTTGACAGAGACAGAACATGCACACGAGCGTGGGCGAGGGGCGGAGGGAGAGGGAGAAGGAGAGGATCTCAAGCAGACTCCCTGCTGAGGGCAGAGCCAATGTGGGGCTTGGTCCTACAACCCGGAGATCATGATCTGAGCCGAAACCAAAAGTCGAATGCTCAACCAACTGAGCCTCCCAGGAGCCCCAATTGCTGATTTGATAGACACAAGCTCATATGCTTGCATGTGGAATCAAAAAGCATTTCAGAGTGGACAAACGGCCCTCAAGAAAATCTTCCTTTTCCTTGTGGGTGCATTTTGTCCAACATAAGAAAAAGACTAGGTAGTGTGTACAGAATTTTAACTCCAGAACACTAGCTGTCAAAAACATCCTTTAAAGAAATATATTTCTACTTAATGTATCTCTACTCTGAACTCCTGCCCAGTGGCCTGGTGGGAAGCATATTCTCAGTTGTGTCTGGGGAGAGTTCCCTTCTTGCCCAGGTCACTCGAGGGTCCTGGGGACGTTACTCAGCTCTCACCGTTCAGGAAGGGTGCTCTGGTGCTAATCCACACAGCCACCAGAGATGGGTCTGCTCGGTGTTCAAGGGTCCCTCAGACACCAAGGGACAGCATGGAGTAATGGACGGTACATACCGTAGACGGACATGGGACTGACTTCCTGGCTTCATCAAGTATTGCTCAACTGACCTTGAGCAAATCACAGAACTCCGCTAGCACAGCACAGAGCCCAGCAGACACTCAGCATGACCTGAGCCCTGTTTTCTTAACTAGAAATGAGTCTAATGACTCCCAGTCACAGAGCAGTGCTAGGATTTGGTGTGTGGGGCCCAGAGGTGGGCTTAAGAAATGGTGGTGGTTCCACGTTTCCTTGTTTGAAAAATTGTGGTTCAAGTGCCTCTTTCAGCGGCTTTGGTTTGCTTGAAGAAACAAGCTAGCAACAGAGAGGCAAAGGAGTACAAAATCTCTCCTTGCATCTTAGTTGTGCAAAGAATCCTTTTCTGCCTGAGATTTACAAGCCAATACATTTTTCATAGATCCTATTTATAATGAAAATTCACGGTCTTACCGTTTAGTTTATGAACATGGGGTCTCTGCTACCACAACCATCTGGACTCCCAGCAGGGAGAGGGTGGCTTTTGATGATTGCTGCCTCCCTGCTCCATGCTCTGTTGCCTGGGAACAGGGACAGGACTTGCCTCATTACCTCCCCTCTTCTCTTCTCAATCATTTCATGGATATTTTCCCATCTTTGGACATTCCCACTCACTGGGGAACCATTCATCTGCAGGAATTTGAAATTATACCCTCTTGAGAAAAAGGGGAGAGGTGTCTACTCCTGATCATAGCATGCTTAAGATGGCAAGATTTCATAAGTATCATCTCCAGTGGCCCTCAATGGGGCGAGAATGTCCCCGATTATTGGGGAGCACCACCGGGGGGTAGTGGATGAGGCGCCAGATGTCAAATGTCCTTCCATTCAAGGACAGACCTGGACAATGAAGCATGGCCGCACACAAAATGCCTATGATCCTCCATCACAAATTTTGGGGCTGTGACATGCCCAACTTGACAGAGCTAGTTGGGAGATGCCTGGGGAAGAACCCTGATCTTCTCTCTCCCACATGCAGGTCGATCTCATGCTCCTGTGTTCGGCATCTTCATGACCAGGGGGCACGGGGAGATTACATAGCACCGATGCCTATTCAGTCAGGAAGGGAGGATGTTTATCTGCCAGTTCACATGTAAGCAATGCATACCATGCATGAATAGGACCATAAAAAAGCCCACGCTGCGTTTTCTTAGAGAAAAGAGAAGTTTAATGTACACTAGAGGTCATTGTAATTATGGGCATAAATGTAACTCTGGTTATGCTGGGTATGGGATCTGACAGCGCGGTGAGGCCAAGGGGCAGTTTAATTCCAGAATGGTAACTTGAACCACTTACTAAATACCCCCATTTCAAATCTACGAGCAGAGGGCAATGTGATGTGAAGAGGCTGAGACCGATGAAGTCAGGAAAAGTGAGGCAGACAGAGATAGGACAGTGAGCCAAGCTGGTGAAGGATGAGGATGTTTGGAACATGGGTGTCAAGACTAAAATCAACACATATGCAAAGGCACGAGACAAACCATGGACCTGCTGCTGACACGATGGCTGAAAAGGTTATGAACTTGCTTAGATTTGATTAAAGGAATAATGAAACGAATTGTACGTAATCATGTAAAAGGCAGGTCCATATTAAATTCCCTGGCAGGGGTACTCGTGAAAACATGTATTTCTATTCAGTTTTGTGTTGGGCACTGCACCAGGCACGAAGGCTAGCCTAATGAATAAAAGAGGATCTGTGCCCAAAGTGACTGTGTGCTCTGCAGACCCACTCCCTCCACGGACTGGGCACATAGCTGGACTGCACGAAGCTTCCAGCGCAGGGAGATTCATCCATGTGGCTGACTTCCTACCAAACGGAGAGGAGTGGAAGTGCTGTATACCCCCACCCACCTCCTTCCAGGCCTGGCCCAGCCAACTCTTACCTCTCTGCTGTATGACAAGGACAAAGCTGGGCTGCGTGCTGAAGACAGCAGAGTCGCAGAACAGGTAGGGTCTGGGTTGGGCCCCTGGATTCCCCCCCCCCCACTCTCCCCACCGGAAGGGGAACTGTCCACCAATCAGGAGCACTCATTACTAGTGTCCTCCTAATTCGGGTCCTCGTCACTAAGAAACACAGACTCGTGACAGAGACCGACAAGTTCACAAATACGGATAACCTGGTGTGGTATAGATTATAATAAAGATCTCTGTACATTTCAGTGGATCAAGATCCGGGAGTAATTAAGTTTGGGGGCTGACTGGGGAGGATAAGGGAAGGCAATACAGAAATCTGTGATGTTTATCTGTTTGCTTGTTTTCTTATTTTTTTCGCCATCACTCCACTTTCCAAAAAGGATTTTAGGTGGCCACAGAGTTCATCATATTGGCTTTATTTTTATTATTTTTGCTAGCAAAAAAAGCCCCCAGCACCCTCTGCTTCATTGCTCTGCCTCTCAGGTCCCCTTATCTTCAGAACAGGTCTTGAAGTTTCATTGGTTTAAGTCAGGGGCCAGCAGACAACAGCCTGGGGGCTAAATCTGTCCTTCTCTGTTTCTGTAAACAAAGTTTTAGTGGAACACAGCCACACTCATTTGTTTACATATTATTTATGGCTGTTGTGACAGAGACCATATGGCCCTCAAAGCCTAAAATATGTACAACCTGGTCCTTTGCAGAAAACGCTTGCCGACCCCTGATTTAGGTCGTTCCTAACCTAGTATTAACCTCAGCAGGGCACATGCCAAGAGCCCCCCAGATCTGCCCCCACCCCTTCCCCCTTATGACACGACACTGAAATCCCTCTTGTTCCAGCCACCACCTCATCACCCTGCTGCACACCTGTGTGGATCTCTGAGTCAAGTTCACTGATCATCACTGCTGGGTTCTAGTGCCCTAGAGGCTACCTTTGCCAACAAACCCTGGGGGCTTTCTGGGCTTTTGCATCATTCCTCAAGTTAAGTTATCTTCATCTTCTAAAAGACTAAATTTCTAAAAAAAAAAAAAAAAGACTCAATTTCTGCTCAGGTTCCTCTCTTTGGTTTTGACTGAATATCTAGATTGTGCTCCAATCCCCTGCTCTGCAATTTCATCAGCATTAATGACAACATCTGACACAATGACCTGCCTGATTACAAGTCACCAAGTGCTCTCACATACATGATCTCATTCTGGTTTATCTAAGTCTTACAACTGTATAAACTAGATCTCCATTTTATGGCTCAAGAAACAGGATTATGTAAATGAAGTCCACACCCAGGCACAGCAAATCCATTTCGGATGTAGCATTTGCATTCACTTTTTTCTGATTTCTATGCCACATGTCTTTTCATCAGGTAGCACGATAGTATTACTGAAATATTCACCAATGTCCCCCTCTCACCTCCATGCCCTCCCTGCTCATTTCTTGGCTCTGCTTGATCCGCTCTATTCCTCTGCTTGTTTGGTCAGTCAGACCACACACCAATCATCCCCCCCGGACACAGTCATGACAGAAGTGATAAAATATCTAGGTTCTAGGAACTGAGGGTAAAAAATAAGGCTAGGAAGGACATTCAACAAAGCAGAGAAAAGCTTACTCCTCTCCGGCATGGGGACCGGTCAGAGGATGGGGAGACAGAGTGAATCTTAAGGCACGCAGAAGAGCACCAAATTGGGGGTGCCTGTGAAAGAGCAGGCATCTTCCCCCTCTTTTCAGAAGCTTATCCTCCAGGAAGATTCCATTGGGAACCCCCAAATAGTCTGGTGGAATGAAAGAGTATAATGACCTGTGCCTTCTTTTGTAATGTGACAAGATCCTGGAGGAAATGAGCCCTAGAGAGGAGGGGCAAGTGCACCCAAGATGGCAGACAAGTGGCTGAGGAAGTGCTGATAGCGGTGAACAAGGGATGCCATAGTAGCTCCCTGCCAAGGTGAATGACCGCAGGCAGACCAGATGGGCACAAAGGTATCTCGGCAAATTCTAGTAAGATGGAAGATGCGGGCAGAGCGGATCCGCTTCACCTCTCCCAGTGCCTCCTCCTGTTCAAGCAACCCTCCTGATGGAGATGCAGCACTGTGGAAAATGGGACGGACTGACCATACACTAGGATAGGGACTGGGAATAATGTGGATTATTATACATAATAGATAAATAACGGTACACTTCTGGGGTGCCAGGCTGGCTCAGTCAGGAGAGCATGTGACTCCTGATCTCGGGGTTGTGAGTTCAAGCCCTTTGTTGGGCACAGAGCTTACTTAAAAAAGAAAAAAAAAGAGATATGCTTCTTGCACATCTGAGCATGTGGCCTGAGATTCTTGCCCATCCACTGTGTTGGCTGCATAGATAGGTTTGGGTGCTGAGCTCCTGAGACCTTCTACCAAAATCTCTAGGAAATGAGGCTTCTATTTGGTCCTGGGTATGTTCTGACTGCAGGCTCACTGGGATGTGTTTTTTGTTTGTTTGTTTTTGTCTTTTCAGCTACTTCTAGAAAGTGTGTGGAATAACTTATCAATTTGTATTTCTAAAGGATCAACAGAACATGGCACAGGGCCAATAATCATCTTCTACCCTTTTTTCTTCATGTAGAAAAGATGCTAAGACATTCAGTATTGTCAACCATATGAGATCACTGAAAATAGGCCCTAGTTGAAAATTTTTTCCCTATTCTTCAATCTTCGACATCCATTTGCCAGACATGAGTTGCATAAAAGAATGTACAGTAATTTAGGAGAGATCTAGTGAGAGACTAGGAGATGCTCGTCAACAAAATGTAAGGGAAGTTGTAATAATCTGGATGAAACCATTTTTCTTATTAATTTTCATTGTAACCTTTATGAACTATAGACTCAAATCACTTTTTCTACTTTGTCCTTATTAGAAGGTTTTCCCACACATTCCATTTTCTAGAATCGCTGACCTCTCTCTCCCCAGGCTCTGTAATTTGCAAATGTCAGAAAACGTGTACACTGCAAGTGTGTATTAGGTGAGTCTGCAATGTGTCGTGTCAGCATACCAAGGGGCTGTTCTTTTCTGTTTTCACTGAAATTGCTTGCCGGTCTTAACTCTAATAAGGCCTTATCATATCATACATCATCATGCATATTTTATATGCCTGATGCTCGGTGGATGTTCTCTGCTTTGTTATTTTACTAAGCAGCATTGTGATGCATCTAAACCTAGCTGAAATTAGACGGGAAGGTGACCCTCCTAATAGATTCTTTTGCAGACACAGTGCCCCTGGAACATGATCTGATTTGACTTTCCATTATAATTCGGGTGAGGAGAGACTGATAAAAAGACAGAGGGGCTGAGATCTAATTTTTAGATGGGTCCCTTCTAAATGGTTTCTCTTGCTCTTGCCTAGCTCCCACCGACGGCAACAAGCAGGTACTCCTGGGCACTTCCTGCTAAAATCAAAGCCAATGCTTGGCGAACGTGGGATAGGAGACAGGCTCTGTGCATATAATTCAAAAATGGAGGTGCTCAGACCCACGATCTAGAGGCCAAATCCAGCTCCGTTGTTTGATGAGCCCACCAAGTGAAGACTTGATAACTAGGCTTGGTCCCCTCTGAACCAACAGGCCCCGGTAATTCCTACTGGCTTATTCCACCCCCGCTGCGTGCCTCCCTACTTGCCCTGAGCAACTGCTTTAACTTCTTTAAGCCCCCTTTTCCATTCTGTAATGGGGGTACAATAAACAATACTTGCTCATAGGGCTGTTGTAAGAAATACACATGATGAGCAGGTTAAGAGCGGTCACTAAGGAGGCAGAATGGGTCTCACCACGCCACTTACTAGCTCGGGGATCTTGGGCACATTCCTTAACCTTTCTGCACTTCAGGTTCCCCACCTGTAAATTAGAGGTCACCACTGTACCCACGAATCATTGTGAGGACTGAATGAGTTAATATACTAAATGTACACGGGACAGGGTATAGTAAGTGCTGTATAAGTGTTATCTGGCCTTAATACTAAGGGATGAAAAACTGGGATTGGCATCCAGGGGGGTCGAGAAACATTCTGACGCTATATGCAAAACTGTGTGTGCCTGTGGATTCTTCTGGGTGGAGGTGCAGGTCCACGCTCTTCCTCCAATTCTCAGGTGGATCTTGAATCCCAAAAGAAATATGCCTCCAGTCTAACCCAAGCCAGGAGTTTTGCTGCTGCCTTAAAGGGGTGACTGCGGGAGGGCAAGACCAAATTTTGACGTCGTGGTTTAGGACGGCCATACGGGCAATGGATATTTCTCTATCAGCAGGTTGGAAAGTAAGTGTCCATCAGGAGGGTCTGGGGTTTCCGGGGACGAAGGAAAGATGTATTTGACAACCCTCTCTCCAGCCATGAACCTGCCCTTCCACTCAGGGTCCACAGCTACCCATTGCCACTTCATTACATTCCTGCACATCCCCATCCATCCTCATCAAACATTCCTCCCAAACACTACCCTCCGCTGCAGCCTTGCAACACTCATAAATACAGTGCAATTAGCTGGAAGTCTCCTCCCTAAGTGCAAGAATCATGTCTTTGGTATTTATGCATGGCCAGTACCCTACCCGTCATCTGCTACCTAGTTAATGCTCAATAATTGTTTGTTGAAGTCAAATGAATTCAAGTGGGTTGGCTAGCCTTGAGGGATGGGGCATGATTCATGATGTCTATGAGCAATTATACTCCATAGTTTTCAAAAATAAAATTTTGGAAACTGTTTCAAGTTAATTTGTCTAATTATGAAAAGCCAAGGGAAATTATCCGCGGGTACTTCTAAAGAAGAAAGATATGGTAATTTGCAAAGGGCACGAATTCTGCAGAGATTTTGCTCCTCAGCCACTATAAAGTATGAGAGAGTTAAGAACTTAGAAAACTGTGAAATGAACAGATCTCATCTAATTTCAGTGCAGCAATTATAGCTCTTTCTGAGGATACATGAAAAAACCCAAATGTGGTTACTATAGTAGTAAATTGGTCTCCAAGAAACTCCTTCATTTTCTCTAGAAAAATAAATAATTTTCTATCACAGAGCAACCAAATGATAAGAAAAATAACCCACAAAGAGAAACACAAATGTATCTGGAAAGAAAAAAAAAAAAATGATCTGCAAGCAAATGCCATGGTGGGAGAAAAAAGAACAAAACAAGACTAAACCATTTAGGCGAGTGAATGGATGCCAATTTTTAAAGAGCGAATTTTACAGGGTTATTAAAATGATGAGTGTTTTCCCAAATTCCTTAGTGGCAAAGAAAATGGGATATTTTATTAAACAGAAAGGGAATTTATCTTGTGTAAGATACAGACATTAAAACACATATCGGCTGAGAAGCCCAGAGATGATGTTACGCGAGCTACATTTTTAGGTTAGTACACATATGGCAGACAGATGACTAAGCTGATGGGAAGGCACGGGAAGATTTTCTAATACTTGAACTTCTTCATTAGTGAGAAATGCATTATTTCCAAATTCCGGTGTAGTGAGTTGGAAGGTATCAGCCACAATAGGAACTCCACGACTGACTGCATTTCATCTCCGCGAACTGCACCGTGTTACTGGATGAGGCTTTCTTTGGTTAGAAAAAGAAAGCACTGGGTGGCTCAGTTGGTTAGGCGACTGCCTTCGGCTCAGGTCATGATCCTGGAGTCCCTGGATCGAGTCCCGCATCGGGCTCCCTGCTCGGCAGGGAGTCTGCTTCTCCCTCTGACCCTCCCCTCTCTCCTGTGCTCTCTCTCATTCTCTCTCTCTCAAATAAATAAATAAAATCTTAAAAAAAATAATAAATAAATAAAAAAAGAAAGCACCTTGTTACTTTTATACAGATAAATGGATTGCACGGAGATTAAAGGGAGCAGCCTTGAGGATTGTGGGGCATGTTCACCATCTCAGTGGCATCCAGGGCCAATGTGCTTTTCTCACTAGCAACATCCCTTCGAATCTGACAAAATTCCCCCAAGGGTTCGATGTGGGGTCTTGTCTGTCTCGAGGAGGTCCAACTTGAAGAGGCATCACTAGTCATGGTGGCGAGGACTGTCGGCTCCCTGAGGGCTGGGCGCTGTCTCATCCCTCCCTGTGTCTGGTGCCTTTGCTCTGTGTCCCGTATACACAGTGGCTGCCTGATAAACAAGGGTTTCCTGAGAGGTGGACCCCTTAGCTGACACTCACACTTGCAGAACGTTGAGCTGAAGGAGGGGCTGGGGGAAACCACGCAAATCGGTAGGTTTCACAGAGTGCTCCTCAGAGTCCACTCACTCACTCAACACATTGTCACCGAGCACTTCCTATGCACCCGGCTTTGGAGCAGGTCATGGGGACACGGAAGGGGACAACACAGACAAGGTCTCTTTTCTCATGGGACTCAGGATCCAGGTCAGCCAATTCCACCACACCCAGCTACATTCCGGATTTAAACTGTGTCCTTGTCACATATCAGAGACAGCAGCGAAGAGACTCAGGCCACATTCTAAAGTGAGCTGCAAACAAGTGGGACCCCCCAGAACTTTCCGGGAAGAGGCACAATGTGATCTGCTACTGCCAGCCAGCACCTCCTCCCCCTCTTTCCTCCTCCAGTCCACATAAGGAGCCGAAAGAGGGAACTTCAGCGTTGTCAGAAGGGCCGAGATCCGGGGAGAGGTGACTTCCTGTCCTCTGTGATGGGGTCAAACACACGACCTGAAGGGTAGCTGGTCTTGCTGGTGCCAGGCCCCTGTGCATGGCACTGGGCAGTGGGGTGGCTCCTCAGAATGCCCTCCTTTCCTGCCTCCAGAGAATTCATGGGACAGCCGGCTTGTAGGGACTGATGATACCAAGGGAGTCGCCAGCCAGGGCCAGTCGGGGAGCAGCCACCGCTGGCCAAGAGGGGGCTCTAACTGCAGGTGGTTTGGCAAGATGACCTCGGCTCTCTCCTATTGCCCTGCGACCTCTGACCCCGGGGGTTGGCCTCCACAGGTGAACGGGAGTTTTATGCACCCGAAGGATTTCATGATGTTTAAAAAGCACACACGCTTTCCATGTCAAATGCCACAACCTCTTGATCGAGAATGCGGGCATGTTGCAGCAATCACCAACGAAAATGCCATTAGTTACTTCAATATCTCCTACAAGAGGGGTTGACAAACTCCTCCTCTCAAGGGCCAGATGGGTGTCAGTCACAAGTAGTCAGCTCTGCTACTGGAGGGAGAAAACACTCTGAGACGACACAGAAATGGCTGCGTGTGACCGCTGGCACGGTATTTATGGACTCTGGACCCTGAATTTCACATGGATTGCATGTGTCACAAAATATTCTTCTTTTATTTTTTCCCCCAGCCATTTAAAAATGGCACAGACCATTCTTAGCTCATGGGCTGTGCAGAAGCAGGCGGAAGGCTGGATGTGGACTGCGAGCTGTCGCTCATTTAGTCAACTCATCTTTGCTGTGCCCTGTTACACAGAACGTTCTCCAGAGACTTTGTTCAAGGTGAGGTCATTTTCTTCCAAATGCATTAAATGCAGAAGGAAAAGATTTTCTGGAAAAGCTCTCTCAAGATGCCCCAGTAGGGTTGCTGGGAAATGATGGCACTTTCAGACAGTGTGTGCTGTGTCTCTGTCCTACAAGAAGCGAGTCAGACCCAGCACACCCAAACACAGATATCTTCGTTCTTCTACCATCCTCCGGGGACACAGATCGACAGAACTGATTGCAGAGGGGGTGTGCCCAGGGGAGAAAAAAAGAAGCGTGTGGCCTGCCATCAGGCCTGAACAAGGCCCTCCAGGACGCAGGCCTACATAAGGCTTAGAGTCTGCCTGGATGACGTCCGTCCCTGCTGACAACCACAAGCATCTCAAGAGAGAAGTGGCTCGAAATGGTAACGTTGCAGCTCCCTTCCCAGGGCTTCACAATACAGAGTCACCCCTGATTCTTGCATTCCTGGCCCCCAGGAAAATGGGAGGTGTCACCAGGTCTCACTCCTGAGGCAGGGTGAGTCTGACATGAACCTCAGTGCCCGCTCACGAGGAAGAACCCTTGGGAGATGTGGACGCCCCATGGGGACTTGGCCAGCCATTTGCAAAGGCTCCATGCTATTGGGTCTACACTGAAAAGTGGTCAACCCTTCTGGAACTGAGAGGTTTCCCAGGATGTGGGCCTTGCTGGGCTCAAACTGGAAATGTTGCTCACCCTAAAAGTGAGCCTCCTCTATTTCTATTTCTCTGTCTTCTTACCCCTCTCCCAGTCCTTCCAAGGAAGCAGGACCCTCCAGTGTTTCTTTGTGAAGCAGAAGCTGAACAAAGCTTGGGAAAGAAACTTTCTCTGGAAAACCCCTGAAACGCTCCACTTAATGCCTTTTCAAAGTGCAGATGTACTTTTTGTAATGAAAGAACATAAATGTTAGAAGATCCCCTTCTCAGTTTAAAATGTTCTGATAGCTTTAGCTTCTGCTTCAGTCTTGCTTGAAAAAAAAAATCACTTTATAAAAGACAAGTGTCACACACTCATTATCCCTTAACACCCCCGGAGCACAAGTGGATCTGCTCATACAATAGACATAGCTTCATTTCCAACTTCTAACGACCCCTTTTTGCCCTAAAGTACACTGTGGGAGAGGAACTCCAGTGAGCTTCAAGAATCTCTTGAATAATACTTTAACATCACATAAAACAGATTTTCTGGTGCTCCACTAAGAATATCACACAACAAATTATTTTACATCTACGATCAAGCTAAGCCAATAAACCAAAAGCACATTTTTAAACTGTCATAGCTTTGACCTAATTATCCTTTTGCTTTGGTTGATGCTTTCACAATTCAGTAATGAATCACTCAGTCAAGTATGAAAAATCAGTGAACTCTATGTTTGCATATCCATGGGATTATATAAAATTACTCATCGCTTATACAGAATTCAGGTATTGCATTTTGATCTCCTCGATTAGGCAATATCAATGTGTCAGTAATTCTGGAAGGGGAAAACAATGCAACCTTTGGATATAGCAATGGAAGTAGGAGCCAAAGAGCGTTCCAGCCGAAGCATATGCACCTTGGCTGTTAACACAGAATGGGCGACTGGGTGTTTCGTGCTTAGGGGGCACGCGTTTTTACGTTAGAGGTCGGTGTTGCCGGCACCGTCGAGGTGAATGCGTGGGCTCGTGTTACTGCCCTACACTGGCTCACAGGAAGCCCTTCCTTCATGGGACGAGGTCTCCAACCTGTGTATCAGCCCTCGCAGCAGAATGGGGCCCAGGGGAGTGAGTCACGCACCTGACCAGGTCGATGACCCGCTCCCTCGGCGCAGCGCTGACTGGCTCATCGTTAATCATTACGATCTGATCTCCCGGGATCAGCTTGCCTTCGGAGGGGCCACCTGGAGACAAAGGAGAGCGAAGCGCAGGTGAGAAGACCATGGCCAATCCATCCGTGTCCTCCTCGCCCCATCACCATTCATTGTAAGCACCTGGCGCTGTCGGCCAAAACCCCAACCCTGCTGGCACATTAGAAAGACCTGGGGAGGGGTGCCTGGCCAGTTTGGTCGGTAGAGCACAGGAATCTTGATCTTGGGGTCATGAGTTCAAGCCCCATGTTGAAAGTAGAGCTTAATAAAAAAAAGAGAGAGAGAGAGAGAGAAAGAACGAACTGGGGAGCTCTGGATAAACTCCAGAGGCCCAGGCTACACCCTGGCCAGTTAAATCAGAATCTCTGGAGGTGGGAATCAGGCATCGGCATTTCTCTAGAACTTCCCCGGCAGGCTTGAGACACAGCAGCCTAGGAGACTCACACTCTAATGGACACATGCAACCCTGGGGGCCTTGTTGCCCAGCTCCCAGGGGCTCGTACGCTGCTGGTCAACTGAATATACTTTGAGTATGGAAGCCCCCAAAAGAAGGGTATTGCCCCAAAGGGATGGCCAACCAGCTGTGTAGACGGCCTGCAGCCAAAGCTGCCATCACCTGGGCACACCTGGATTTGAACAAAGTTGCATTTATTTACTTGGCATAACTAGGGAGGCCACATACTGTGGGGAACCGTGAGGCAGCAAGCACATCAGAGGAAGGACTGACACGATGGGGCCTGTGTTATGTGCTTCCGGGGGGGGGTCAAGATGTGGGGGCATCTTCCTCATTCTTGTCTAAAAGGTGGGGGCAAGGAAGGAGAGCGAAAGCTGGGATTGTTCAAGAAGCAACAGACAGTCATATCAGCTGGGGGATGAGGCTGTTTGGTCATTTCTGTGGCTGGGACTGTGGCAGGGACCAAGCCTGGGTGCGTGTGCCCGTGCTCACACGAGATGACAGAGGACTCTTGTGTTTGTCTCAGTCCACCATAGTCTTTTCCATTGGTTTTTGCAAGGAGGTAAGGAGCTAATATTTGTTGAGCATTTATTATGTACCAGGCAAGGGGCTAGCTGCCTTGCCTAGAATCCCACTGACCCTTAAAACCCCTTCCATATAATGAGATCCCCCAGGCTCACACAGGTCCAAGAATTGAATTAAAGGGTAGAACCGGGTCGCAGCATAGGTCTGTGGACTCTGCCAAGTTCAGGGTGACCGGCATCTCTTTTGAACTTGCTCCTATAATTTAAAAACCGGTCACTGCCAGGTCTCCCGACACATAAACTTAAAGCCACAACTGCATGAAGCATACATCGGCATTAAATTAAACCTGTAAGTAAATATTTCAACCATCTCCATGTCTAATGTAATTACCTCCCAAATACTGATAGGGTACGATAATTTTCATTTTATTTCCAGGTCTGTCACTGGGTCATAGGTGCAGCTGAAACATGATCTTTCAAATATTATTGCGATTACTTTATTTAGTAATTGAAATGAACACTTCACAGCCAGAGATGAGATCTCGAAGTAATTCAGATGCTTCCCACCCACCCACCCACCCACCCAGACACTTGGCATGTGTGTCACTGAAGCTGGAGCATAAAGGAATCTTCTTTCTGGGTAGTAAAAAAGTAGGGAAAACCTTAATATTTCCTCATATCAGTGATAAAAAAAATATTCATTTCAAGATGTGGGAACTGAGATTCAGTGTTTGCACACATAAGAAATTCTGAAAATCACTTGAGAGAGTTTATATAACCATTGGATTATCTGCAAACACTCACTCAAATTCAGTCCAACAAATGGTTAGAAATCAGATGCTGATCAAATACTGAAAAACGTTTGCACGAATTGGCTGATGGATGTTAACTACTTTCTTGGGAAAACCACTTGCAGATTAATAGGCCATACTTTTACATCTGACCCATGCTTTTTGACCAAATGGAAATATTCTTGTTTAATCAAGCAACTTAAACCCAGAATTTCAGAAGGAAGCAAGACATAGTTCTTTCCAAAATACGAAGCCGAGGCACTCTTCAGAGAATTGTCTCGCACCCCGTACTCTGAAGGCTGGGGTGTCTAGTACAGAAAATCTGGTCAGGCCACAGAAACCATCTGAGACCTCAGCAGAGTCATTTTTATGAAAGACACCGTTTATTGGATCAGTATTTTCACACCTAAAAATGACTGGAAACGGTACTCTTTGACCTGTCTCACATTTGTCCCCTGTTCTCAAAATCGTCGAAGATTAGGTGTTACTGTCTGACTAAGGAGAGTCCAGGGCAAAGAAGGGAAGAGGTTGAAGGAACGATGAGGCAATACAAGAAAATCTATAACAACACTCAGATCTCCCGTCAGCTCTGGGAAGGACTCCTCTTTAAGAGAATCTCAGAACCAGAGATGTTATAGCCTCCCTCTATCAGAAAGCGGCATGCTCAATGTCACCCCACTCAGGAAAAGATGTGTGCACACACACCTATCATACATTATATAGCTCATACATACGACACATAGCATATGCACCCGCATGCACGGACTTGTCTCTTCTATGTACACATTAATAATGGTTCGCTCTGGGTGGTCGCAGCTCAGGCGATTCTGTTTTTTTTTTAGCTTTCTCCTCTATACGATCTATGTTGTATGTTTTTTTACAACGCATATGTAATATTTTGTTATCATAGCAGGCGACAAATCTCTTTCATTTTAGGAATACAATTCTCAGTAGCGTCAAGCTCAACAATCCCACACAGAGAACTGAGGTCGGACCTACGGCTAATAAAATAAAAAGCTGGGCAAACAGGAAGAAGTTGTGTGGTGAGTCAGTGGTGGGAGAGAAAAGGAAGCCGATTCTTCCCTGTATGAGTCTGTAAGGTGGTTGACTGTGTTCACAGGGCTTACCCCGGGCCATATGATGTCAAAATAATGAAAAATGCAATCAACTTTTGAAATCTTTACTACTCACTAGATGCCTTTTATTCTCCTTAACCGGCAGACTCAGCAGCCCAGCTATTTTAGAGTTTAGTAATAATAACAATAAATATTTCTGGAATGAGAAGCAGGTAAAGCTGGTGCTCTTTTATTTATTTATTTTTTTGAGTTTTTAAAATTTTAATACAGTTCAAATCAGTGTACCAGCTTCATTTCAGCTCCTTCACCGCCAAACCTGGGGGCAGAGACTACGTCACTCTGGTGCCTTCCCTTTGTCTGGGATGACCAAGATATAAGCACAGCCTAATAGGGGGGCAGAGGTGAGCTCCAAAGCCATCAAACCTGGGCAGTCAGCTGCCTCAGTCTGTGCTCCTTACCACAGGACTGTTCTCAGCCCTGTTCCTGACTTGCCAAATCCTGAGGAGGAAGAGTATGGAAGGCAATTTCCTTTTGTGTGAAAATAAATCCAATACAAGTCCATTAAAATAAGCTCATAAGTACACATCATGAAGAAAGAAATCATTAAAAGAGCCTTGTTTCTGGAAAGGCCAGGGCAGCGCACTTTAGGCAATTGCACCCTAGAGCATTACGTTCAACCGTGTTGACGGTCGACCATCTGTATAGTCTAATGAGAAAGACTGAGGCAGAGGACATTAATCATCTGCTCATACTGTCGAATTTAAGGGATTTGCCCCATCGTCGATCAGTCAGCCATTACTGTATGACGAACTACCCTCCAATTCAGTAGGCTGTCTGACGGTCACTTCTTCTCAGGCCTGTGGGCCTTTCGGATGAGCACAGACCGGCTGACCTAGGCTAGGCTCTTCCCACGGCAGAGCAGGCTGTATTTATCTCTAGATGGCAGGCTGGTAGCACCCTGTGTTTATTTGGGGGCTCAGGCTGAAAAAGTAACAGCCACCTGAGGGAAACTCTCTTGTCACTTAAACCCAATAAAGAAGGTCAACTGTACAAGGACTTGTCGAGGCTCTGAGTGTCATCTCTGCTAATATGCCGCTGGCCAAAGTCAGTGACCTGGTCCAGCTCAACGGCAGCGGGGTAGACAACTATATTCTGCGGCCAGTGGGGAAAGAAGAGTGCATCTTCAAAAAAACAATCCAAGCGCTCGGACAACTAAAATCCTTCTGTGACTTCAGTGCCCCTTTCTGCTGCTGTTCACTAAGGGGTTTTATCGTGAACTTACTGAAATAAAGTGCAGTGCCTGCCTCTTTTGATGTACATTCATACTTTAAGAAGTAGGTCATTTCCATGGTTACAAATGAAAGATCAGTGTTTTCCTAAGTCAAATGATATGATGCATTCGGCAGCTGAAACCCAGTTTGCAGAGCCCTTTGTGTCCCTCTGGTGGTCTGACTCTATCCAGATGTTGGAAAAACTCAGCGAGTCTCCACGGCCCGATGCGGAGCCATATGAAACTTCTGGGACTAAGCGACAGTCGTTGGGGCAGGGTGTGGCGGGTGACCCCAGGAGACCGGGAGGGGGCCGGGTGCTTACCTGGTGTTACGGAGCGAACGACTACTGGCTTTTCACTGCCGGCCACGAAACCAAACCCTAGCACAGGGTCCCTCCTCATCTCCACCCTCCGAGGGGCCGGAGGGAGGATTTGGCAGCTCTCCAACCGAGGGTCGTCGAATGGGATGCCCTGTGTCATGTGACTGTGGGAAAAGCACACACAAAGGAAAAGAGGCGTTAGTGTAAGCATTTGGCAATGGCTTGGCAATCACATTCTCCCTCTTGTTTCCAAACTTTCGATTCCCTGCTTGGGAGAGCTTGGGGAAGATGTGGGAAGGCACGCAGGCATGCTACTTGCGTGCCCTCCTGAATTCCGTGAAAACACCAGACCCACTTCTGCTCTAGGCCTTTGCACTGGCTGTTCCCCAAAGCTGGCATGCTGATCCCGCAGCTATGCGCGTGGCTCCCCCTCCCTGCTCTCCAGTCTCTCCGCTCAGGTGTGACCCTCTGGCCACATACACTGCAAGCCTGCTCCCCCACACCCAGATCCCCTTTACCCTCCTCTACTTTGTTACTTGTAGCCCTAATCACTTGATAACGACCTATAGAATACACTTCTTGTTATTGTTTTGCTCGCCACACCAGAATGTAAGCTCCATGAGGGCAAGGGACTTCGTTTCATCCGCTGATTCCCAGCTGCCTAGAACAGTACCTGTCGCACAGCGGATTTGCAATCAGTAAGTGAATGAATAAGTAGAGAAAGAGAGAATTCTTGGTTGAGCACTATCAATTTATAACCGATATGCCGAGAAAGAGCCTCAGAAGATTACTGATATTCAGTAAGTAGGATCTATGGCTTCTGGCTCCCGAGAAATTGAAGTGATGGGAATCATATTGGTGGTGGTAGGTTATCCTGGTGTCAAACACATTCCCCCTTTCCAAAAAAGATGAGAAACGAACTCCTGGCGTTTATATTCTGGAGAGATTTTCAACTGATTTAAATGAATCTCTTTGTTCACACCTAACTTCAGAAATTTTATCAATAATCTAAACTCGAGGGGCGCCTGGGTGGCTCAGTCAGTTAAGCGTCTGCCTTCAGCTCAGGTCATGATCCCGGGGTCCTGGGATTGAGCCCCGATTTGGGCTCCCTGCTCAGCGGGGAGTCTGCTTCTCCCTCCGCCTCTACCCCTCCCCACCACTTATGCTCTCTGTCATATGGATAAATAAAATCTTAAAAAAAAAAAATCTAAACTTGAAATATATGTGGGGTTCAAAAATTTTCAAAATGCATCTGCAAATATCTCATTTGATGCACAACACAAGCAGGTAATGATGGAGCCAGGCTGGTGTTCTTATTGTCATTATCCCAGGAAGGAAGCTGAAGTCAGTAGTGGCTTATTGGCCCTCGGGGCCCATGCCTTGTATGCCAGAGCGTCGGGTCAAAACCCAACTCCCTGGACTCATAATGAAGGCTTCGCTCACATACAGTAGCCAGGGTAGCCTTTTGTGAGGGGAGAGTTATTAGTTTGAACGCCAGAAACCTCCTTTAAGGAATGTAAGGCACTGTTATTTCAATGACGTGGACTTCATTCAATGTTTTCGCTCTCTAATGTTCAATAAGGAAAAGAAGATCATTTTGAAATACCTCGAAAGACGCTATTCTATATGCCATGTGGACAACATATTGTTCAAATGGAAAAAAAAAAGAAGACTGGGAAGGATGAATTCTGTGGTCCTTTTGTGTACTTAATAAGAGTTGAGAAGAATGAATGGAAACCTTCCGGAATCTGTCCTCTAGGCTTGTACCACCGACTAAGAAAATCAAAGCTTAAAATCCCCTTTAATCAGAAAGGAACCGTCTTCGATTTAGCAGCTAGCATTCTGGAATGCTCGGAAAAAGAGAAGCATTAGTTGAGAGCTAACGTGTTATGCGCTACACGCTGACACTCATCTGTTACCCGATTTCATCTTCAGAACACCCCACAGGAACAGCAGTTTGACCCCACGACCGCCTCATTGCAAACGCCAAATGCGGAAGAGTAACTGGGTCAAGGTCACACGCTTCTCAGAGGTAAGCCAGGTGCAACTCACACCAGGTCTCCTAGCTTGACCAGCTACCTAATTTGAACCGACAGTGAAAAATCAAAATGCGGGACCCCTCACCCAAACATAATTCATAACTTCAAGATAGCAGAATGTGAAACCCAGCTCAGGGCCTTCCCTGAGTGACTGACTGGGTCACACACCCAAGAAGCTGGCCCTGGTGGTGTCCCATCCTCAACATCCCACCACCATTCTAGACGTGTGCAGGCTCAGAGCAGCCGTGTTTTAGGGTCAAAAGGGAGGGGTGGTCTTCTGTGAAGTTGCAGATGTTTGTCTGGACCCAGAGGTTAGACGTGGCTACCAGGGTGGGCAACATGCTCGGGATGAAGGGAGGTGGGAGCAGCAGGCAGAGGAGAAGCAGACTCCCTGCTGAGCAAGGAGCCCGATGCGGGACTCGATCCCAGGACCCTGGCATGACCCGAGCCAAAGGCAGACGCTTAACTGACTGAGCCACCCAGGCATCCATCCCTCTGAGCATGCTGTTCTTGAGCTACCTTTGGCAATGGGGCTCTCCTGTTATGCCCAGATAGAATAACGGAAAAAAAGGGAAGGGGATACCCACAGTTTTAGGGGCTGGCCCTGAGCTATTAATTTGCACCATAATCCACAGAAGACATATTCTAAATGAAGCAGTTGTAGAAGTGAAGTGACCGGCTCACGGTCACCTGTGTTGCAGAACAGAGAACTGAACCCTGGTTGGCCGAACTTTCCATTCTGAGTGTAGGAAGGGACTGGGGAAGGCTTTTCCCCGTGCCACTGCCAGTCTGGAAAGCTTCCAGCACTGGTTCCCAACCTTGGCTGCACATCAGAATCACCTGGGGAGGATTCAAAAGTCCTAATGCCCAGGTTTCCCTCCAGACCAATCACATCGGAACATCTGGGGGTGTGAGGCAGGGTCAACTCTGAAAGGATCCCTAGGTGATTCCAAAGTGCAGCGAGGCCTGGGGACCATTCCCTGCTCAGGGAAGTGTGAGGTCTAGCTCTCCTTCCAGGTAATAGGAAAAGAGAACACAAATGATGTCCTGGACCACTTCCTCTAGCCTCTACTGCACATTCAAGTTAGGATATTTAAAGCATTTATAACTTGATTATCCTCTTTCCACTGCATGATAAAGTAATAGCCTCCAATTTTTAATTCATCATTCATTCAATAGCTATAATATTATTATTTTATGAATACCTGACATTTCTTAAACACTAATTTCATGCTAAGCAATTTTTGAAATTATTTCCATATGTTAGTTCATTTAATTCTCCGAAACAACTCCACAATGCATTCATTTAGTCAACAAATACTTACTGAACGCCCACAGGCTTCTCGCTGCCAGTGATACCACAGGAACCAAAGCCGAATAAAAATAATAAAATGTTCACTCTGGTATTCAGAGACGGAAAATGAATTAAGAAATTAGTAAAATGTATCGCATATCAGGTCTTTATAAGCACTGAGGAGAAAAATAATGCCGGAAGGGGAGAGAGCCCCTGGGTGGGGAAACTTCGGGGTTCTATCAGGGGTCGGATAAATATCTGGGGGAGGAGGAGCATTTCGGGGAGAGGGACCGCTATGTGCAAAGGTCCTGAGACGGGCTGTGCCCAGGGAGAGTGCGCCTAAGGGACAGCAGGGAGGCCAACGGTAGGAGGAGGGGGAGGGGCTGGGACGGGGTGGGGGGCGGGGTTGGTGGTGACACAGGCTCTCGGAAGGGCTTTGTGTTTTGTTCTGAGTGACACTGGCAGCCTTTGGAAGGTTCTGAGTGGAGAAGTGATGGGATTGCGAGCTGCCCTGACCGAGAACAGACAGGAGGAGGCTCGGGTGCGCAGGGAGAGCTTTTCAGGGCCCATGGCACCCATCCTGACAAAATACACGGGGGCTTGGACCAGAGTGAGAGTGGCAGCGATGGCAAGAAATCATAGGGTTTTTAACACATCTGGAGGCCACCCCGACCGGGCTGGGACTCCTACTCTGAAGCCTCCTTCCTGCACACAGAGGACATTTAAGTGAGGAAGGACATATTAGCGCATTGTCTAAAGCAACTATCATGTCCTGATGTATGCAAATCACAGGAGCCATTTTTTCTTCGAGGAGCTAACCCTTCATGGTTTACACACGAAACACAAACGTATCTGCCCAGGTACAGGGCAAGCCTGAGACCGACAGGGTAAAGTTTACAGGGAGATTTTGCAGCCAGACTCTCTAAAGCCGAATCCTGCACCCCCCACCCCCACTTCCTAGCAGTGTGACCTGTACAAACTACTTCCTGACTCTGGTGCCTCAGTTTCTTCATCGGAAAAATGGCGGTACTAACAGTCACAATCGCCTAAGACAGCTGTGAAGATGAATGAACAGAAGTGAAGCATTTAGCAAAATGTCTGGCGCATAGTCAGCACTCAAAAAGCGATGTGTTGTTTTCATCTCTTGAGGTCAATGAATAGAAAGGAATAGGTTTCAGATATCATGAGCTCATCCACTCTTTTTTTTTTTTTAAAGATTTTATTTATTTATTTGAGAGAGAGAGAATGAGAGACAGAGAGCATGAGAGGGAAGAGGGCAGAGGGAGCAGCAGACCCCCCACTGAGCAGGGAGCCCGATGTGGGACTCGATCCCGGGACTCCAGGATCATGACCTGAGCCGAAGGCAGTCGCTTAACCAACTGAGCCACCCAGGCGCCTGAGCTCATCCACTCTTAAAATATGAAAACAAACCCAGTATCGTTTCAAATGCTGATAGCCCAACTCCCGGTGAAATGCCGCACAAATCCTTGCTAAGCTCTGAGACCTTTCGTTAGAAAAAATCTTACCAAATGCAATGATACAATAAACACAAGTATAAACTGATACACACGAGGCAGTCCTATGCCAGAATACAGACAAAGAAAAAAGAATAAAATCCAGGCTCTCTAAAGGACCAAATCGGGTAAGCTTTCCTCGGCCATGTTTCTAGAACCCTAAGTGAACATGGAGTCCGGGGCTGGTAGGAACCCACGTCATGGGAAAAATGAGAAGCGCCACTCAAGTTCTAAAGGACAGAGGAGACAGAGAGGCCGCCACCAGCTGTGTCCACAGAGAATGTGACATCAGTCTGCATCCCTTCATTGTTCTTTCCCCACCCAAATAACATTTGAGGCTCACAGTCGAATGTGTATTTTGTGGTCGATGTTTGTTCCAGCGTTTTTGTTTTTGTTTATGATGTTTCATTCTTTTTGTTTTGTTTGCACTTGAGGATAACCTTCCAATGGCGTTATTATTCTTGCGCAACAGGTGGCATTTTCAGACCACATTATCTAAAAATAATCAACCTGTCTTTTTTCCAGTAGGAATGGCTCTACACGAAAATACTCCCCCATGAAACATCATTTTGTGGTTTGTATTAAGGTAAGCATTTTTTGGCTCTCACCCTGCAGTATTTTCTATAAAGACGCTTGAGTCCTTTTACAATGAGCTGAGAAAGCAACATCTTTTTTACCTGCTCACCATGCTTCAGTGAATTCTGATACTAAGGCTGGAGAACACAACTAATGAGCCACACAAACTTTCAGCCCCAGCCCCAACCTTCTGCAACACACACACACACACACACACACACACACACGCATGCGTGTGCACAGGCCAGGAATCAGAGACCTGAAAATCCAGTCTCTGTTAATTGAGATGGAAAATGTGTCCACTGAGATTCAATGAACAACCTTCCCGTTTCTGACAGATTCATTTTAAAAGGAATGATGGCGATCCTACACAAAAGGAAAGGGCTTTCCTAGAACGTTGGGAGACTTTCTTCCTCCACAGAAGTAAAAGATTGATACATTCAGTGTATCACAAAGAGTTACTTTGACTGGTAGATAGAATGCTATAAGAAAACCCAAAGTGATTCCATTTTTATAAGTACTTATTAGAGACAGTGACGTCCTTTTATGGAATATGTGCTGAGGGGATAGATTCTGGTAGGAAAAACTAGATTTCGAAGTTATTACTTTGTTGTAAAATTTAAAACTGCAGTAAGATGATGACAGGTAGGACACCTGGGTAGGTAAGACTGGAACGAAAATAAGTATAAATAAACAGCCGTGCCTGAATTCTACTCGAGAAGGTCATTGTCAGCATGACTTTGCAGGGATGGCCAGCTGAGATTACACGACAGCATTACGCATCAATATATTCTATCCTCATCATGCTAGTGGTGGTCTCTGTGATCGACTGAATTATTCTTCATTTGCTCCCCAGGATGTGATTGGCTGCCCTACGCCACAATGTTTTTCAGAGCCGCCCACTGTACGCAGTGCATATTTTGCTGTCCCTTGACTTGGCTAACGCCTCACAGGGCAAAGCAGATCACATGGCTGAGCCCAGATATGACAAACAAAAAACACCTTTGTAGTTGGTCTTATGCTCTTGCTTCTTTATCATCACCACAAGAAGGCCTTCACAAGGTGGCTGCTGCCCCTTCAGCTTGGGTTCCAGAAGGGACGCACGGGGAACAGACCAGAGCCGGCAGCTCAGGAAGAAGCAGAGCTTCCCAGCCCCCCAGCCTAGATCAGCCGGCCAAATACGGGCTAATAAGTAAGGACGCTAGGACACTGAATTTGGGAGAGTTTGTTAGGCACCAAAAGCTCACTCATACAATCTTTAAATAGTGATTTCAGTATTAGTTAAACACCCTGGAATTCCAGAGTTCGCCACGGATTCTACCAACCCTATTGTCCGCACCATTTATGACCGAATGTTACATTTCATGAACACTATAGACACTTTCAAAGGAAACTGCCCCCCTCCGCCTCAGTATCACAGTTGACATGATATACACAGGAACCCTATGGTCTCCTCATGATTTTCTCATATCCCTGATCGGACTTGGGTAGCAGTGGTTCGCAAAGCAAGGGTAAAAATTCATAAGCCCTCCTGTGGCCTGTGAGGGCCCTACTAAGAAAAGCTCTGAACAAAAGTTCTAAGCTAGGCAAACCAGAATTCGCCAGAACAAGAAGAAGGAAGGAAAAAGAACTATTATTCAAGTTGACAGATTACAACTGAGGGAGGTCCAGAAGTAGATTAGACCCCAGGATGGGTTTCCAGCAGGTCCAAATTATAATGATGTGTGTGGCAAAGTAACATACTGAAAAAAATGTTTGCTGTCTTCTCATTGAGTTTTCTCCTCTACTGGGTCTAATGAAGAAGACAGGCCATTGGCCATCCCTAGCCTTAGGGAAGATGCATTTCCCAGGGTCCAGGGCAAAAACTGACTGCAGATAACCCTCTCTTCTGATTTTTGTTTCCTGAAAGTCTAAGCAACTTCGCTAAGGAGGCAACGGCAAAGGGTCCTGTGAGGTGGCAGAAACTTCGGGAGAGTGGGCGTTGGTGCTACGTCTAACCAAACACCAAGATCCACAAGGTTGGGCCTGAAGAAATGGCAGTCCGTGTACTTCAGGGAACTCAGTCTCGGGAGAGGGTGTCTGAGGAGCAGGTACTGTGCACTGAAGACCAGAGAGGTCTACTCAGATTTCGACTCGGCACACATCCAGAGGATGTTTGAGTGTTTGCCGTGATGATATTCGAATTGCCAACCAGCAGGAATGTAATACGATACTCACACATGACTTTCTTTTTTTCCACACATGACTTGTAATGTGCTATGGGAGAGAACAGAAACTGTGAGTAAACACAAGCTCTGAGGGGAAGGAGAGAGGGAAGCTGGAAGAGAAGTGACTAAGCCTGGAGAGAAACCATCCTGAGCAGTGACCTCACACGAGAAGATCTGGGAACTCCTGCTAATACGGATCGAAACTCCCCTGAATCGGGAACCTCCTAGTGCTGCTTCCCACGAGGCAGGAGGCTCAGCCACTTTCCATATCTCGAATGTCCAGGGGATTCCATCCCCTCTTCTGATCTATGGATTTTCCCACTCAAAACCCATATTTTGAAAGCAAATCTGGGCAAGCCTCTGACCTCGGGGATCAAAAAGGCTCAACCATACACCGCCACTGAAGAGGAGTTAAATTTAATATAAAAGTAAATAACTGTACATAATGTGTTTCCAGCTCACATAACATACTGGGTCTCATGCTTTTTGCCTTCATGAATATTCATACTGTGGGTTCAGAAGAACTCAACCTTCACTAATCAATTCCACAGGCCACTGTCACTCAATTCCACAACACGGCAGGAGTAGTTAAAGATTTCCAACTGTTTAGTCAAGCTTGGAAGCTGACACAGTACTTGCAAAGCTAACAGAATCCCGAATGCTTAACTGAGAAACCACAAACTGTTTAGAACAATCTTGTTGGAGAATTTTATGAGGGTTCGAAATAAATGGGACTTCTTAACGGGTAGACTAAATATGAAAATCTCGGCTCTCTTCAAGCTCATTTACAGATTTAATGCCATCCAATAAAGATATCTCAACAGTCCGTTTTAAAGAATTCAACAAAAAGAACTCTAAACTTCATATGATCGTATAAAAGAACACTTCAAACAAGAAAAACACTGGTTGTGTCGCCGACAAGAATACCAGACCCCATCATAAAATGATAATTCTTAGGATGCTCTGACCTGGCACAAACATAGAAAAGTATAAGCTGGTGAAGTCACAGCTTCGACTAGAACAAACAAGGGTTCCAGGGTACATTTAGAGATGGCTGCCCTCTGGAAAGAAGTGAGTGCAAGCCAAGGGAGCAAAGAAACTAAAGTGCTTTAGCGTGTCAATAATATGGTTGGTTTTGAACCAAAGCCCTTAAATCTTTTGTCCTCCACAGGGGTTGTTGACCGCTACCTGGTGACAATGAGCTAAAAGAGTTGCCTCTTCAGAGTAAAGGAGCTATCAGAATAATGAAGGAGAAAGTAACTTAAATTTTAAAAGAAACATGGGTTTGTGTTAAGAATGTAGGGAAACATGTTTAAAAATGATGCTACCATTATGTGCTTGTTTTATTGAAAATTATGCAAATATGTATCTATAAAAACAGTAGCCTTTGAAAACCTGGATATAAATTTTTCTAACCCTTTTAAAAATCCTCAAGTGAAGCATTTTGGTGGCTTGTGAACTCATTTGTTAAATATAATACCATGTAACATCTTCCATTTGGTTTGTGAGAACAGTTGAGGGACAACAAGGAGCATGGAAACTTTCTGGCTGAATCTCAACAAACTCACTTGCAGAGATGAGATGGAAAAACAGTAAGCAAGCTGGTGAAACATTCTGTCCCTTTGCCTCTTGAGAGTTTCTGCAGTTCTTTTTCTCTTCTGATGACAATGAGTGAAACCAAGTAAAGAAATAAGCTGAACTTGCAAACAGACCCTCAAATTTTTATTCAACGAAGTGGTAAACTACGATGCTCAAAAATACATAAGCATCCTTAATCACAATGCTGTCATTAAAATATTACCTAATTTGGAATGCAGCAATAATGGCAATGTGTTTACAAGTGATTAAAAAATATATACCACCTTCATCTCATCTTATTTTAACATTCCAGTTTAACATCTTTTTCACATATGCTTCATGTTTTCCATAACATATTCTTCACAGTGGTGTGGGTGTATATACATATAAATTACAAATAAATTAACACATATTCGGAGTTTACATGTTCAAAGCTTTTTTAGTAATAGGAATGGAGGGCACCTGGGTGGCTCAGTCGGTTAAGCACCTGCCTTCGGCTCAGGTCATGAGCCCAGGGTCCTGGGATGGAGCCCTACATCAGGATCTTGGCTCAGCAGGGAGTCTGCTTCTCCCTCTGCCCTTCCCCCACCCCGCCCTACTCATGCTTGTGCTAGTTCTCTCTCTGAAATAAATAAACAAAATCTATAATAGGAATGGAGTACAAAAGCAAAAAGTGTGGAGATTTCTGTTCTGTATAATCTGATTTATGGTGTGAACCCCAGAAGTGTTTTATATATTCAAACATGATGGACAGAATCACTGATATTACAAAGCTCAGCATAGCTCTTAAAAAGCCCAGCTCTCACATTCCAATCTATTCCGAATCAAGTTTAGAAACCTACAAACGAAGTTAACATGCTGATGGGAAATGGTGCATTTCGTTCTGCTTGTCTAATCCTTGCTAATCCCAGCAAGCAAGATGAAACAGAGTGGCCCCAGGTTTGGGTGACAAAAGGACAGACAAATTGATGGTTATTACATGTGTTCCTGCTTTGGCTCCAAAAGATTGAACCCTTTGGGGGTTGGAAAGCTAACCACCCCATTATCTTTCTAAGTTTCAATTGGCTTTCTGGCTGAATCAAAACAGAGCATAACGAATTACAGGGCAGGGCGAGGGCAGGGCAGACTTTTCCATCTTGAATGATTACCCTTATTTTTTTGTACCTAGAGGAAAATCCATTTTTGAACAAAAGACTTGATAACAACGAGCGAAGCCTTTCTCAAACTGTTAAAATCATCACTTTAGGTTTGAAAGTTCATCTCCATCAAATTGGATTCTATCCATACTTTAGAGCAGTACATGGGGGAAGCAGAAGGTTGAAGATGCAGGAGGTGACCTCCCCATCCCAAGGGGCCGTTGTATATATTGCTGTGATCTCTTTGTGTATTCTTTGAAAATTTCTATTATAGTTTTATATTTGGAATGTGAAAACTATCCCATGGGTTTATAAATTCAAACTATGAGTTATAGAAACCATGATCTAAGATAATACTGAAAAACATGAATTGATTTTGGGGCATGTGGCCGGCTTAGTCGATAGAGTCTTTTTTTTTTTTTTTCAAAGATTTTATTTATTCATTTGAGACACAGAGAGAGAGAGAGAGAGAGCATGAGCAGGGGGAGAGGCAGAAGGAGAGGGAGAAGCAGGCTTCCTGCTGAGCCAGGAGCCCGATGTGGGGCTCGATCCCAGGACCCTGGGATCATGACCTGAGCCGAAGGCAGACACTTAACCATCTGGGCCACCCAGGCACCCCAGTCGATAGAGTCTTGATCTCGGGGTTGTAAGTTTGAGCTCCACGTTGGGTATAGAGTTTATGAAAAATAATTAAGTAAATGAATAGATACAATGTGGAGATATTAAAAAAAACATGAATTGACTTTTTAAAAAGGACCTACTTTTAGAGAGATGATTAGCCACACTTAATAAATTTCATGATTTTATAATCTTTACACAAAGGATTTGAAAAAGTGATTAAGTGGTAAGGGCTCCTTTGATGACTAAGAACTTCTTCTTTAAAAAAGGTTTTATTTACTTATTTGAGAGAGAGAGAGACAGAGCGTGCACAAACATGGGAGCGGGGAAGGGGCAGGAGAGGGAGGGAATCTCAAGGAGACTCCCCGCTGAGCACAGAGCCCCATGCAGGGCTCAATCTCATGACCCGGAGATCAAGACCTGAGCCAAAATCAAGAGTTGGATGCTTAACCGACTGAGCCACCCAGGAGCTCCTGATAACTAAGAAATTCTGATAGAAGTTAAAAGAAGCTGGGGTGCCTGGGTGGCTCGGTCGGTTGGGCGTCTGCCTTCAGCTCAGGTCATGAGATCGGGGTCCTGGGATGGAGTTCCACATCGGGCTCCCTGCTCGATGGGGAGTCTGCTTCTCCCTCTCCCTCTGCTGCTCGCCCTGCTTGTGCTCTCTCTCTCTCTTTTATTCTCTCTCTCTCAAATAAATAAATAAAATTTAAAAAAAAGTTAGGGGCGCCTGGGTGGCTCAGTTGGTTAAGCGACTGCCTTCGGCTCAGGTCATGATCCTGGAGTCCCTGGATCGAGTCCCGCATCGGGCTCCCTGCTCGGCGGGGAGTCTGCTTCGTCCTCTGACCCTATCCCCTCTCATGTGCTCTCTGTCTCTCTCATTCTCTCTGTCTCAAATAAATAAATAAAATCTTTAAAAAAAAAAAAAGTTAAAAGAAGCTGGTAAGGAAATCACAGAATCAAAGGTTTCAGCTAACAGTTCTATTTTAATTAAGAAATTACGATCTCCTCATCTTTTCTGCATTAAAATAATTATTCTTAGCCCCTACCTAGAGAATTTAGTTTCCTTAGACATCAAACTACATTATAGCCCAAGGTTACACATCTTTTCTGCTTTGAGTTTTGTTTGTTTGCTTCTGTTTCCCCTCTTCTAAGCTCCATACACATGAACTGAACCTCTTTACCCGAGGCCCCAGATCCAGGCCTGCTTCCTTCTCTGCCTGCTCTGTGCAATGGGAGCTTTGTCCCTGCAGGTGACATCACACAGGCCCCTTGCCCAGTCCCAGGTGCTGCTGGTCGCTAGTCCCTGGGTGCCTCAGTGGGACTTATTGATTTATCTGTGCCTCCATCTATCCATTCTTCACCAGGACTCAATCACACATCAGGCCTCTCTCCAATGAAGAAACCTGCTGAGTCCCAGGAAACACACCCTGCCTTGGGAATGGCACTGATGGGGAGCGTCCTCATCCAGACTCCAACTGAAAAATGTAATTAGACCTTCCGTGTTAATTCTTAGCCAAGAGCAATAAACATTTCTGTACTGAGAGCAATATTGAGATCAATTATTCAACTAATATTTATTTATAATACATCAACCATACCTATATTTACACCAACAGTTCTCAAAACACAAACAAATTCCAAATACCTCTTAAATAAATACTTCTTTCTGGATGTAATGCATTTTCCACGTATAAACCTTCAAACACAACGAAGACGTTAGCTTCATGTATTGACCGCTGTAGAATTCATTTCTAAATGAAAAGCAATCTCCTTTTGTCTTAACTCAAGCATTTTCTCTGGTTGTCTCTGAAGTATTCTCAGTAAACTTTTATCTTTGGTCAATATTACTCACATAGCAGCCATTTTCATGTCTTAGAGGAGTCAATAGGCTCAATGGAAGATTTTGTCTATCCTTTTCTCTCAGGCTAACAGCCACTGACTTCGTAAATTCCGTCATAATCAGGCTCTTTTGTTATTTATGGTGGCTCAAACTTGATCCACCATTCATTCAATAGCTATTTAATGGAACCTTTCTATGTGTCTGGTACCCGGACTATGGCTGTGATTCAGACCCACAAGCTTCTATTCTAGCCCAGGTGGCAGCAAACTGTTGCCCATGGGCCAAATCTGGCCTCTGCCTGCTTTAATAAATAAAGTTTTATTGGAGCAAAGCCATGCCCTTCCATTTATGCACTGTAGCTGTTTTCACGCTATCAAGGCAGAGGTTGTAGTGGTGATGGAGGCTTTCTGGCCCACAAAGCCTGAAGTATTTACTATCTGGTCCTTTACAGAAAAAGGTTTGCTGACCCCTCTTCTAGTGGAAAGACTGAGATGATAAAAATCAAACATAAACTATATCTAGTATTGTTGGGTGGCGGATATGTTTTTATGAAAAAAAATAGAGCAGGATAGAGAACGAAAGAGTGGGTGGATTGGTTTAACAAGACAGGAGCGGAGGCCTCTCTGAGGAGGTTACTTCTGAGACCTGAATGAAGTGAGGGATTCAGCTGGGAGGCTATCCATGAAAAAGATCCCACGCAGAGGGAAGAGAGGTATAATGGCCTTGAGAGAATAGTTTCCTGGCCATTGGTTTACTCAGACATTCATTCCTTTATTGAAAAAAGTTGTAGTTCAATTTACTGTGAAGTTCTCCTTGGTTCTTTGCCCTGAAAGAAATTCCACTCCAGTAGGAGGAGCTACAGATATAAACATCTGAGTCCAGTAGATTGCTGGAGGCAGGTGCCAAGGAAGGATATACGCCATACTGTGGGGGCGCATTCCACGGGGGTAGTCAGCCTAACCCAAGGGCAGTCAGGGGGACCAGGAAAGACCTCACAGAGAAGATGCCCAGGAGATGAGTCTAGAGATGTGAGGCGGTAAATACCAGATGGATAAGGAAGGGAATTACATTCCAATCCAAGGGAAGAGCAAGCAAAGCCATAGGGGCATTAAAGAAACTGGTGTTTGGGACAACTGTACATGTTACTTGCTGGGTAATGGGGGAGGATGTTTAGGAGAGTGAGCAGTGGGCGCCTGGGTGGCTCAGGCATTAAGCGTCTGCCTTCAGCTCAGGTCATGATCCCAGGGTCCTGGGATCGAGCCCCACATCGGGCTCCCTGCTCAGCGGGAGGCCTGCTTCTCCCTCTCCCACTCCCCCTGCTTGTGTTCCCTCTCTCGCTCTGTCTCTCTCTGTCAAATAAATAAATAAAATCTTAAAAAAAAAAAAAAAAAGGAGAGCGAGCAGTATCAAGGACAAACGAGGTTAAAGAAGAAAACCGTAAGCCACGTTAGAATGCTGCCCGCTATCACCCACACCCTTTATGTAAGCAAGAGTACATCCTTCCTGCAAAGGTCAGAGGCTCTAAAATCTATCACTTGAGTAGGACCTGGTATACACTGGGTTGGGAAAAGAAAAATCCTGAAATTTTCTCCACATTCTAGGAGACGAAAGTAGAATATCTTAGAAAAGAAGGTTAATATAGTTCTTAAATATTAACTTGAATGCACATACTATTAATTTTATTTACAAATCAGTAATATTCATTGTGAGGGTTATAGTTCAAAGGACTACAGAGTTTAAACAGAACCCAGACGGATGCATTTTTCTAGTCATGCCTTCAGCTTTAGCAAATGAGATGCAATAAATCAAGGATCTATTAGGGCTGGTATAAATTAACGTCCAAAATAGGTCCCATTAATTCATGACCAAATTTATCTTTCAAGGACTCAGTTCTATTTGTCAATACCACTATTGAAAACCACTTCAACAATTAGTCTTTTATCAACAGCCAGTTCATCTACCCAGATTTTTGTCATCGTTAAAGATGATGAATTTAGCGCCTGCAAAATGCTTATTGACTGTGCCTTGTGAATCTAATTGTAGGATCTAAAAGGGCAAAAATGTTTGTCAGTTTCCCTAAAGCTGCAAAATCCCTACAGCTAGGTCGGTAATCAATTATATTAATTGAGTTCAGTTCAATGTGTTTAAGAGATGACTTTTATGTTAATGACACCCTAAGTGTCAGAGACAATAATAATCAAGCACATCCTTGGGTTGATTGAGATGCTCAGCAGAGCTGGTAGCTCTCAACCTCACCTCACACCATCAAGCCAGATATGCATGACTCCCAAGGAACCTTAGATTGAGATTTATTGGTGATTACTAATTTAAAAGACAGGTAATACAGGAAGGTAGCCACATAATAAATGCTCAGAATCACATGCTTGACAGTAATCTGTATAAACAGTGTGCCATTTGGGTGAATGTAAGTTAATGTGAATTGAATTTGAGAGGAGGCTATAGAACACTTCAAATACCACTATGGAAATCTATTCCTGGAGACTACATTGGAATAACCACACCAGAAAATGATTTCGCAGTAAGCCCAACCTTGTAATTCCCAACCCTGACTTGTGAGCTATTGGATAGAACCCAGAAGTAGGGATCTTCAGAGCATGTCAATTGGGAGAAGCAGGCTCCCCGCTGAGGAAGAAGCCTGATGAGGGCCTCAATCCCAGGACTCTGGGATCATATGAGCTGAAGGCAGATGCTTAACCAACTGAGTCACCCAGGCATCCCTGCATATTGAAACTTTAAAAGAACTCAATTACTTTAAAAAATAATTAACATGTATCAGCAGTACCCATTTTATAGGATGCAGATTTCTTTTTTTTTTTTAAAGGTTTTATTTATTTATTTGACAGAGAGAGACACAGCGAGAGAGGGAACACAAGCAGGGAGAGTGGGAGAAGGAGAAGCAGGCTTCCTGCCAAGCAGGGAGCCCGATGTGGGGCTCGATCCCAGGACCCTGGGACTATGACCTGAGCTGAAGGCAGATGCTTAACGACTGAGCCACCCAGGTGCCCCAAGATGCAGATTTCTTATGATCATAATTGATGCTTAACGAAATATGAAAGATAGGCATTTTCAACGACATATATTTAGCAATTTTATGTATGCATAATTAACTTGTTACAATAGTATTCATTTAACTCAATTTAAGGGCTAAAAAGTATTTTCAGCTTTTATTAGCGTGACACTTACTTTCTGGGCCACAGAAACCACGGGGATAAACAAATCAAAGACACAGGATAAAACTGGGAGATTTTGCCTCAATCCTTTTTCACCTTTACAAAAGGGCATTAAAACGTCCTCCTCTTCTCTCTTCATCAGAGGGAGTTTTCATTCCCTTCAATACTTTATACTCATTCATCTGATCTTTATATCAGTCTTTTAATCAGGCACTAGGCTAGGCCCTGAAGAAAAGAACCATTACCATAAAAGCAGCAGATACTGTGAACAGGCCTGAGCTTGCCAAGCACTGCTTTGATGATATACATGCATTGCCACATTCATTCTCACAACAAACCTACTAGGTGGGTAATATTTTTATCATTTATACTTGAGCTGAGCAGTCACATTTAAGCTATGAAAGTACTAGAATAAAATACCTTTTTTTTTTTTAAAGATTTTATTTACTTATTTGACAGACAGAGACACAGCGAGAGAGGAAACACAAGCAGGGGGAGTGGGAGAGGGAGAAGCAGGCCTCCCACAGAGCAGGGAGCCCAATGCGGGGCTCGATCCCAGGACCCTGGGACCATGACCTGAGCCGAAGGCAGGCGCTTAACGACTGAGCCACCCAGGCGCCCCTAGAATAAAATACTTCTTAAAAAAAGAAACGACAAGCTCAAAATGGAGTCACTTGTGCTAAGCCCCAGGTCAGGAAACCAAGACTGAATACTGAACATAACTGTAGTTTCAGCCTCTCCCAGGAATGTAATCTTTGCACTCAGTTTGAAACTACCTGGTCAGCACTAGTGAGGTAATCTATCTGATAGACCCTGCCTATCCCCCTTAGGAAGGAGGCTTTGTCTGAAATACCTAGTCTTCGCTAGAAATTTCTTTTTCCTGCCCCCTTCTATCCATAAAAGCCTTTTATTTTGTGCAGTTCTTTGGAGTTCCTTTCTATTTGCTGGATGGAGTGCTGCCTGATTCATGAGTCACTGAATAAGGCCAATTAGATCTTCAAATTTACTCAGTTGAATTTTGTTTTTTTTTTTCTTTTTAACATACTAAAGAATACATTTAGAGTCTCGTGGTAGGAAGGCAATTTCCAAATATAATGTGAAATCTAAAAGCTAAAAAGGAAAAGACAAACAGATTCAACTCAGTAATTTAAGAGGGCAAAAGCATAAGCAAAGTTACAAGAGAAAATGCCGGAAGATGTGCGTAACATATAGAACAGACAAATGTATGATATACGTAATAGATAAAGAGTTTGTACAATTCAAAAACCAAAGATAATCCAATAAACAATGGTGAAGTATATGACCAGGGACATAGATGAAAATAATACAAATGGCTAATAATGTTCTGAAAGACACTCAGTCTTATTGAGAAATGCAAAGTAAAATACTAATATACCACTTTTTCCCCCTTGAAGCAAAAATGGAGCTGGTGCAACCTGTTTCTGAAGGGCCACCACAAACTTCCAAAATTTACATGCATATAGTATGTGTCTCAGCAATGTTGGTTCTAGGCCTGTATCCTGAAAGATAATTGGGGAGAGCTGTGTACCCAAGGATGTGCACTGCAGCACTTTATTGAAAACAAAAATAGGGAGGGAATATGAGAATACGAAGGAGTGCTCTTGAAAAGTAAATATATACTTTCATATTCAATTCAATAGAAAGCTTGAAGGATAAATTTTTAAAAATATTTTTATTTATTTGAGAGAGAGCAAGCAGAAGCAGGGGGAGGGGGAGAGGGAGAAACAGACTCCCTGCTGAGCAAGGAGCCCGATGCGGGACTCGGTCCCAGGACCCTGGGATCATGACCTGAGCTGAAGGCAGACGCTTTACCAACTGAGCCACCCAGGTGCCCCTTGAAGGATAAATTCTTAAAAAATCCTTCAGACAACTAAATAACGAGACAAGGTGTTAGAAATATAAAGGAAACAAGAGAAAATTACATATGATCAATTCAGAAAAGCCAATACAAAATTGATAAGAATTTCTAAAATCAAAAAGCGAAAACAATAGGGAGAAAGGAATTACCAAAGAAATGATTCTGAACAGTCTCTGGACTGAAGGACCTGAGAACTTAGCTGGAGAGCCTTTAGCCCGACAGTAAAAGTACCTTCCCATCTTGATGCAGCACAATGAAATTTTAATACACCAAGGATAAAGAAATCATCTTTAAAGCTATAGAAAGAAAAGACACACTGAGGATAAAGGAAGGAGAATCAGAGCAGTATCTCAGTGCAGGACTGGAGGCCTGAAGGCAATATAGCCAGAATTAAAACCTTCCTGGAAAAATAATTTTCAACCTAGATTTCTACGTCAAGCGTGAGGGCAAAATAAAGACAGGTCCAGACATGCAAAGATCTAGAAGGTTTACTTCCCACACATCTTCTCTAAGAAAATGATCAGAGGATGTGCTCCAATCAAATCAAGAGAGAGAAAGGCATGAGATCAAGATAACCTTGGCTCCAACACAGGAATCCAACACAGGAAAGAAGGCAGCAAAGTCCCAAGATGACCGTTTGCTGGTGGCTCAGGAAGTCAGCAATCAAGATTAGGGCAGGAGGGGGGGTGGGAGGATGGGTTAGCCTGGTGATGGGTATTGAGGAGGGCACGTTCTGCATGGAGCACTGGGTGTTATGCACAAACAATGAATCATGGAACACTACATCAAAAACTAATGATGTAATGTATGGGGATTAACATAAGAATAAAAAAATTAAATAAATAAATAAATAAATAAAATCTTTAAAAAAAAAAAAAAGATTAGGGCAGGAGGAGGAATTCAGGAGGGACAAACGTGGGAAAGAAGGTACTTCCAGAGATGGGCCTCTACCATTGAGAAGAACAAAATGTTCAAGACAGGACATGCATGGCGGAACATGAAAACACAGAAACTGCTAGAAAAACAAAAAACTTTAAAGTAGTGGCAGTATAACCAGCACTAATTAGCGATACAATGAATACTCTTTATTAGGAATAAATATTAAAACTCCTCGGTGAGCTTGAAAATTTAGGATCAACCTATAGATAAGGCCCCAAAAACTCTGTAATGATTACAAGACAACTGTAAATGTTTTCAACCTTTGTATTATTAAAGACAAAATATGTAAAAAAAAAAAATATATATGGGAAAGAAGAGGGTAAGGAGAAGCAAGCAAGAAGGATGCCAGAATTATATTTTCACCTCACTAAGTGGAAATTACTAGTATCGGGACATGCTGCTTATGGTAGACGGAAAAAGAAACAAAGGTATGATCTATCAATTAGAATCCAAAGTAAGTGGCAGTAGCTGAACTACAAGAAGGGGAACATTAGGAGAGGTAGGGAATGGTGCCACTGATCTAGCCTTTATCTGGCAGAGTGAGCAACAGTAGGTAAGGTCTAAAATCGGTAATCTTAGAAATACCAGTTTAAGCATAATATTTAGAACAGAAGTTGGCAGATAGTTTTCTGTAAGAGGCCAGGCAGTAACTATTTTAGACTTTTTGGTCATATGGTCTTGATCACAAATAGTCAACTTTGCTGTTGTAGCACAAAAACAGCCATAAACAAATGTATAAGGAATGAATAGGACTGTGTTACAATAAAACTTTATTTACAAAAACAAGTAAAGGGCCATCTTTGACCCAGGAGCCATAGTTTGCTGAGCCCAGATCTAAAAATACATAGGGAACCATCACATTACAAAAATTATAGAGCAAAGCCAAACACTTATATTTGCTTTTTCATTTAGCTCCTAGGAGGAATTTTCTTCCTTGATTCTTAAAGTCATGTCAAGAGCAGAAATGCTCCACTAATATTAAACAATGGGAGCCTTTTCCCAAAGGTCATGACAGGAAAGGTCAAGACCAAAATGTACCTGAATTTAAGCTTTATTCCAGTATTTGTCTTGGTAAATCATTGATAAATGCATCCCCTTGGCAATTTTAGAACTGAATACTACTAGGTTCCAGACTCCTTGAAAGTTGCATAATATCTCTAATTTCAGTCTCTTCCACAGTGTATGGGATACAGTCGATGTGCAAAGCATACTTGGAAAATGCAGATATAATTTAGCAAAACTTACCTATTCAGTTACTTTAAATTTAATTTAATAATATATCATGATGTTTCCCAAAGAATTCCAGAGATGTTACTCCCCATATGAAGTCTTAGAATCATTGTTTTCATTTTAAACTTGGTATAATCAGCATTGTTTTATCTAGTTAGAAGAAAGAGAAAGACTATAAAACAAGATGATGAACCAGGGTTAGAAACTTCTGCAAGGTTCATTTCAGGCCTTAGAACTGCCTGATGAATAACAGGTATTTTTGTATAGGTATTTCAAAAGCTATCATAAAAGCTTTAAAAAATATTTTCAAGGCAAAACTCAAAATGTAATGATGATAAGCACATTCTGAAGTTTGAGAGTAATATCTATTAGCATTGAAGAGGCAATCATATTCAAGTTTCCAGTTATTCCTCAATTCAAGAAATTGCCTTCTCTCCTGAAAATTAAAAAGGTTCCCATGGGAACTTAAACTGTGTCGGAAATGAATTACTTGTTTATATTACACCCCCGTTCCCAACACCAAACGAAAGTTAAAGCGAAGAAATAAACTTCTGTGATTTTAGTTCACATAAAGCCTTGTCTATACACTGGAGCAAAACCACATTTCATCATTTAATTATAGATAGTCTCACATGATAATTATGCAAAGTAGACTTTCATTATGTCTAAAATTGAGCCCTGAAAAATGTGGATTCTGTAGGCGGAAGGAATCAGCTGATGAATTTTTGCTATAGAGCTTTGCCCCGTTAATCACAACCATGAAATTGGAGTGTAGGGTGAGGGAAAGAAAAAAGAAAATGTTTGGTAGAAACATCTGGAAATAAATCTAACTCTCCTTTTCAGAGAGGTGTTGCCTTTGAAATGTTATGGCTATAAATATTATTTTATGGGCATTATAAAATCATGCACAATTAAGAAACAAATTAAGCATGGAAAGGCCACAATTCACTTTTCAGAGGCCTGTCTCTGGAAGTGTTTAATGATAACAGTGTATGAAAAAGGAGGTTATGGAGACAAAAGAGTTTAAACACTTGTTCTCTGCTCATATCAAATTTTGGGGTTTGCAGAGGATAATGATGAAATTGCTAGGACTTTTTATCTTACCTGGGCTACATAAAAAGATAAACATTTTCTGTGTGTGAGGATTACTATGAAACAGAATGTAACACTTTTTGCATTCAATTTCAGATATGTTAAAATCTGAGACTTTTCATACCCGTGTGAGCCTGGGTCTCTCTCCTCACAGAATTTTCCCTGAATTCAGACAATTTGTTAAGAAGCAGCCGAATGAATAGTGAGTAGCTGGATCTCTGGAAAAGAACTGCACTGCTGCATTCATCAATATCATCAACAGACAATAAAAGTTTCAAATGAAACACCTGTTGTTGGCCTAAGGGAAAGGGTCAGGTTAGCCATTAGCTTAATTTAAAACATATTGGATAAAATTTTCTCAGAGTCTAAGATTCAAGCCTATCAAATATTAGTGAACTTAAAACGCTGGGGTCTACATTATGAAAATAATCCAACACACTCAGTAAATAGTCTAAATTATTTCAATATGCCTTTGACCAAATATTTGGATCATACTGACTAGGGAAAATCTTTTATCTAATAAAAGCTGGCGATAAATAATGATACCCCAAGATCCTTAGACAACACCTAAGAGCATTGCAGACACTGTATTTTTTATGAATGTTGATGGTTTTCCATAAAAAATAATATGTGTATATATACATACCTATGCATACACACACGTTTGAAAGGAGCTGAAGAACAGTTCAAAATAAGATACATTTGAAATATACTGGTAAGCAACTGAATGTTCTGAGCAAACTGACATTAGCTGTGGGGTGGAGGATTTCCTTACAAACTAAGTACACTGAATTGGAAATAGACTGACTTGTCTACATCATGGAGAACCATCTGGCTTACTTTTAGTGGGGAGCGAAAGCAAACTGAAATGTGAAATATTGTTGGGGAGGCTCAGGATCTCTATTGCTAACTCATGCCTCTGATATAGTTACCAAATACGCCCAGATATCTTCTGCATCCCGTTCTCTAGCTCCTCATGAGTGGTGTCACCTTTACTTATTGATGCAGTGAACATAAAGATACTCTGATTTTCAATTCAGATACCCACAGACATGGACAACCCGGTCTGATGGTTAACAGCAGAGTAGGGTGCGTGACATGGCACTTTACTAGATTCTTATTTTATACCCAAAGGCAGGAAATCTTGGGTCCTGACACTTTGCACTTCACAAAGTCTCCTTTATCATTTCAGTTAACAATTCTCTTAACTACTGTCTTTTATCTACCACTGAAATCAAATTAAAGACATAAGCATTCTACATACCAGGCCACAATGGTTTTGAAAACTGCACTAAATATGGCGGTTGATCAGTAAGTTAAACACAGAGATTGCATATAACTCAGCAATTCTTCTCCTAGGTATGTACCAAAAAGAACTGAAAACAAGTGTTAAAACAAAAAATTGCATGTAAAATGTTCATAGCATCACTATTCATGATATATCCATTTATCTATTAATGGAAATTTGGGGTGTGAACACTTTTTGGTTATCACAAACAGCGTTGCTATACACAAATATACATACATATATAGTGGAATATTAGTCAGCCATGAAAATCAATGAATGTTGATTCATCGAAACATGATGTTAAATGAAAGAAAGCCAGACAAAGAGGCCACATGGAACAGAGAGAGCAAGGAAGCTCCATGCTCCTTCCCCAGACCTTACTCTACATCTCCTTCATCTGGCTGTTCTTGAGTTATACTCTTTATCCTAATCTGATGATCTAGTAAGTAAAATGCTTCTCTGAGTTCTGTGAGCTGCTTTAGCAAATTAATCGAACCTAAGGAGGGGACATTGCATAGAGGTTGGTTAGAAGCCCAGGTGACAACTGGCACGAGCGATTGGCCTCTGAAGTTGGGGGGATGGGGAGGACTGTCTTACGAAACCCAGCCCTTAAACCACGGAATGGGACAATAGCTCCAGGTAGAATTGAGTTGAGGACACCCAGCAGGTGTCGGAGAATTGCTTAGTGGTGCGGGAAAAGCTCACACAGTGGTGCAGAATCATAGCTGTTAATATTATGAAGGTACAAATGTCCCTAATAGTAAATTTTAGGTTAAGGGTATTTTACCACAATAAGAAAAAGCACTAAAGTATTTCCTTTCAAGGGGCTAATTTTCTCCCTGAATCTGCCTTGTTCCCTTCAATGCTCCCATGGGGCAGTGCCTGGGAGTAAGGATAATATTAAAAAGAAATGAAAGTTTTTGTGCAAAGTCCAAGCATTCAATTTCCTGAAACATGATGCATAGGATTTTTTCTAAGGAAGGGAATAGGGAGAGTAGAGGTGGGGAGGGTATTCATGAAGGAACAGTCTTTAAGAAAGGACCCAATGAGTCCTACCTGTCAGTGGAAGGTTCTACAGTCACGTTTGGGCAGGTTCCTGGTCTGATACATGGTGTTTGTGATTCTGAGCGGGAGAATCACAGAATGGATTGCCGTGGAATTAGCTTCTGGTCCTCATATTTCCTGTGTATCAGTGAGTGAACAGTGACAGCTGAAGCTTATGTCTGCACTGTCTGGTTAGGAACGTCAATAGCTGAAGTTAAGAAGCTAGGCCACTGATCGGGTCAAACCTTGCAGTGGGCAACCAGCACTGATGCATGTTTAACTCCTGCAAAGAGAACGAACAGCATGCAAAGAGGGGCCAAGACGCAAAAACCAGCTACTAAAGATGTCTTTTTTTATTTTTTGAGGAACCACAGCCTATGATCTCTTTGCCATTAGATCCATACTTTCTGTGTTTAAAGAAAGCAAAGAGTAAACTTTGAGAGTGGTTAAGACTGCAAGTTGACTGTTCTCGAACCAGCAGGTTGGCAGAGGTTCTAGGTAAGTGAACATAGCTTCCAGGTGGGTTTGTAGCTCTTGTAATATCTGCCCAAAGCTACTTCTCCAGTATTTAATCAATTCTTGCCTCTAGCAACAAGAATGGGAAAGGTCACAGCATGCACTGTAAGGGGGCTTGGCTTTGTTACTCACTAGCGACAGCTTATAGTTTTGCTTTCCATAATGCAGCAAATATTTCTTGAATGCCTCTAATGTACAATAGAGTGTAGTAGGCACTTCCTGAAGTACAAAGATACATCAATATGTTGATCATCTATTTCAAGAGTCTTCTATGGACCAGGCACTAAACATACATTATTCCTAGTCTTTGCAACCTCGATTTGGAGAGTTTAATATTTCCAATTTTCAGAAGACATAGGTAGAGTTGAGAAAGCAAATTATTCTTATCCTTAGAAGTTTGCAGTCTGGTCAATGCTGACAAATCTATTCATAATTTTAACACACAGGAATACTGTAAGTCACAGAATCAGAGAATTCTTGCCCCAGAAGGGATCTGAGTGGTCAGATTGCAAACCCTTGACAGATGAGTAATTGGACACAATGATTTGTCCAAAGACAAATAGCAATTTTGTGACGCAGGTAGGGGCGGATCCCAGGGTCAAGACTATAATGAGGGTTCACAGGAATGAGAGTGCCATGAGGTGCTGGGACCCAGGAAAAGCTTGACTGAGAAGGTAGCAGAGGAAATCGGTCTTAAAGGATGGGTAAGCATGGAAGGAGAGGGGGCAAGGCAGGCGAAGTGCAACCAAAGAGTAGTGAGAATAAGGCTAAAATGGCAGCAGATGCGGGCAGTGTTCTGTGGCCTGTATTCCTAGAATCCGTTGACCATTTCCCTACTTCCTGTCTCTAGATGATTTCCCTCCCAAGAGCTAGCACCCTGTCTCTTGGTTGGCAGACAGCACTAGGCCACCAGAACTGGTCTTGCCTCTGCTCACAGAGAGCCAGAAACAATTTTACAATGAAGGGTATATTGGGGTAGAATTTCTCTGGCTTCTTGTCCCCAGAGTGTAGACAACTCTGGAGATGTGAATTTAATTGTCCACAGCGCTCCACTGTAGGGCTGGACAAAGACTGCCATCCTTCCTTGTGACTGTCTTGATGTTGCCACCTTGCTAGGCCTCCTTCCCTTCCCTGTCCTATACTTCTTGACTTGTACACGGGGGGTTTTCCTGTGAAGCATTCCAATAACTCGCTTCACCAGAAACCCTGGTCTCAGGTTTTACCTCTGGAGATGCCACCTAAGGCAAGGGCCAAATCACGGATCCTTGAATAATAGGATGTGAGACACATTCTTAATTTATTGGGGGCGGAGCTGGGCAGGCAAGTTTTCAAGCTTTGGAAAATGAACTGGCTGCTGACATGGATGGCATGAAGAAATGGAGAGATGATTTTCATCATGCAATTATCACTGACTTATCACAGCAAGCTAATCCAATTCCATTATTGTATTTTCTGTCTCAAACAGAAACCAGGGTAGAGAGACACCAATGCTGTCTTCCACGATCTCCTTGAATATCTGCATTTCTGAGTCAGGGGCAGACGGTGAAAGTATGGCAATTAATTCATGATTATAGCATGTTGTACAAGGAGACAGAAAAAGGCCCTTCACTCCTTCACGCATTTCATGAGTATTTTTAACAAGCTACTCCACACCAAGCACTGTTCTAAGAACCGTAGAGACAGCGGAGAGCAAACAACAAAGGTCTCTGCACTCAGGGGAGCCTACATTCTAGGGAGACGGACAATAAAATATGGAAATTAACACTATATAAGGTGAGAGGCTAATAAGTGGTATGGAGAAAAAAACCAGGAAATGGGTTTTAAAAAGTGTCAGGAGGCAGAGGTGAGAAAGGTCTCCTTGAATAGAGTTCCAGCAAGAATCTGAAGGAGCAGAGGGAGTGAGTCATGTGGATTCCTGGGGGAAGGGCATTTTAGGCAGAGGGAACTCTACATGAAAAGGCCATAGGCTGGAGGGTGCCCAGCATATTCAAAGAACCCCAAGCAGGCACTGGGCTGAAGGGGATGGGCTGCCCACTAGTCTATAGGGAGACAGGCGGAGCGAACACAGGCACTGGTAAGGAGTTTCCCTTATTCATAGGTTCACCAGATACCTGACACCATGCTCAGCCCTGGGGGCACCCTTCCAGGCCCAGGAGCTCCAAGGCCTGCTGGCACCCTGCTCGTTCATGCTTCCCTACCTTGATCTGGAATGCTTTTCCTGCCTTTCAACTATTTGGTAATGCTTCCTTCTTTTGGGGCTCTGTTCATTTACCATGTTTGTTAAGAAATCTTCATTGGCTCCCTCTATCCCAGGCCAAATTCGGGGGCTGCCCTCAGTGTCCACTTACTTGACATACTCAGATATAAAAGGGACTATTACCAACTCGACTTTGCATTTTGGGTTCTGCGCTCAACTCTTAATCTTGCAAGAAGGTCCATGACAATTTCCTGGATCACTGCCTTATGGGAAGTAGGAATTTATTCAAGACTACGTCAGAATAAGGATTTAGACCTAGAAACATTAGTCTCAGTGTCTCCCCCATTCATAGTTCTTTCTAAGATGAACCACCATGCCTAAATTCCCTGAACCATGTCACTCCTACTCTACCACTGGGACACATCTAATTGGACAGGGATGGACTCCTAATGCAAGAGAATCCAATTCATAGGCTGACCACCGGACCTGTGATTTGGCTCAGCAGCAAAAGATGAGCTGGGCTAAACAGTGTCTCTACTGGCGAGAAACTGGGAAACTATGTCTCCTCCCAAGCAAACTAGATCCAGATAACCAGAGTCAATAACCATACACCTTTCGAGTATCCCATCTCTAGAGGCGAAGGAGAATTAATATATTCTTCTTCAGTCAATGCCGTGGGGTTCTTGGATTTAAAAAAAGTCAGTACAACAAGTTTTACTGTCGACACAAATGAAAGACAGGAAGAAGATAATCCATTGTCGAATAGTAAGAATTCATAGCTACATTATACCAATTTTTGTCCTGCTCAAAAATTAATAACTTGGACATAGATTAGACCAAATTTGTTACTGTACTCTATGAAAAACAAAAGAGATTTAAGAAACAACTTAGTAAGCAATAAAAGACTGCATTAGATCCTTTAATCTTTTCTTAAAACTTGAGATACCACATTGGTATAATATATATATTAAAATTCTCAAGCAGGATACAAATGATCTGTGGCTGTTACTTAAAGCAAGAGCTCTTGACAATTTATCTGGCACTAGTGTATATTATTATATAAATCTTAAAGTAATTGTGCTCTACTGACTTTTCAGATACCACATTTTTCAATTCCATAACTTCCATTTTTTTTTAAATGAATTCTAGTTCTCTGCTGAGATTTCCAAGCTTTTCATTTACCATACATATATTTAATTTTAGGTCATTGAGCATGGTTATGCCCATTTGCATCATCAATAATGGTCTCTATGGATTGTCTTTTTTTCTTAAGAATGATTCACATTTGGGACGCCTGAGTGGCTCAGTCGGCTAAGCGTCTGCCTTCGGCTCAGGTCAGGATCCCGGGGTCCTGGATCAAATCCTGCATCGGGCTCCCTGCTCAGCAGGAAGCCTGCTTCTCCCTCTGCCTGCCGCTCCCCCTGCTTGTGCTCACGCTCTCTCTCTCTGACAAATACATAAATAAAATCTTTAAAAAAAAAAAAAAGAATGATTCACATTTTCAGGGTGCCTGGGTTGGCTCAGTCAATTGAGCATCTACCTTCGACTCAGGTCATGATCCCATAAAAACTGGCAAACATATCTTGCAATTCCTTTCTTCCAAGAGTCAAGGCCACTCCAGAATCTTGCTACCTTTGTCAATTTTCCAATGTCTGCGGTAGGTGTTTAAATTTTTTTCCCTATCGTGTTCAGAGTTTATAATTATTATATAGAAGAGAATCAGTCTCGTAGGAGTTTCTTTGGCCATACTGGAAATGGAAACCCACTTTTATTTTTAAAGAAATCTGAAATTTGAACTTGTCACCTGTTTCAATAACTTTCCTTCACATGGAATGAAGTTTTATTTTATTTTCCAAAGACATTTTATCTCATTTCAACATCTTTTTCTTTCGACCTCAATTTTTACTGAAGCCCAGAACAAGGAAGCGTTTTGAGTTTTATTTTGCTTACTGAGAGTATTTTTGAACTGCAGTGAAGCATTCACGGAAGGAACTAGATTTAACTTCTCTGTCCAATACAAATTTCAAGAAGGCACTAAAGAATTAGCTCCTGATGGATTAAAACTGATTTTGTCCATAAAATCCATAGATTTTTAAATATAAAATATCCAAAAAGCATTATTAGGTATTGATGAAAATGTATTCATCAGCTGTGGGGTTAAACAGGGTATTCTCAGTCCACTCCCTGACTCATGATCACCGCACGTGGGCTCCACTGGGGAACTACAGGATTTGAGACAAGGTCAGCAAACGGTTACCCCTGAAGCTGAAATTACTCAGGACAACATATAATGGATCTGCTGGGGTAACTCTCTCTCAGTAGATGGCTCTGCAATGTGTCCCCGATGATACTAGAATCTGCGGTCTGATCCAATTAAGAAAACGAAGATGGTTCTCAAGGGCTATCAATGACTGAACTGCATTATAACAAGTATGAGACAATTGCTGTATTATCATAAAATTGGAAGGGTGTTCTGAAGGGTGTCTAGAAACAGCAGAATGGAAAAAACAGATTTTGAAAATTCATTCAGCATTGTCGATGAGAGCAATATTTTATACATTGCAGAGTTAGGTCTATTTTCTCACTAACGTAAGATTTTATATGTTACGAGTGAGGGATAGTTCGTCAGGTGTTTCTGTACCTTGGATGAAATACTCTGCACAACTACCCACGTTACTTTCTTTGGCACAATGGTCTTTAGGCAGTCTTTTTTTTTTTTTTTAAAGATTTAATTTTATTTATTTGACAGAGAGAGAGAGAGAGACAGCTAGAGAGGGAACACAAGCAGGGGGAGTGGGAGAAGGAGAAGCAGGCTCCCGGCGGAGCAGAGAGCCCGATGCGGGGCTCGATCCCAGGACCCCGGGATCATGACCTGAGCCGAAGGCAGACGCTTAACGACTGAGCCACCCAGGTGCCCCTTTAGGCAGTCTTTTTTCCCCGACTCTACTGCTTCCATTTTCCTGGTAGGTGGTTGGAATGTGGGAATATTCAATCCTTTGGAAAGTAACACTTCCCACTGTGAATGAGGAAGTACCGTCTGACTTGGCATTCTAACTCCTCTGTGCAATAAGGTAGGACACAGATGACCACACAGACGTACATACACGTGCGCACATGCATTACACATTCTCAGTACGAGTGATATCGCTTCCAGGGGGGTGGGAATTGGTTCTTGCGAAGCAAAAATCTTTCTCTTTTTATATATAAAGTGCAGATATACATACAGTACATAAACTTATATACAGCATAAATACCTGTTATTAAATGGAGGGGCAATTAGGAAAAAACTTGTTAAATTGTTGACGAAACCGTCTTCTCCTTGCGGGGAAATAATGAAAAACAATTGAGAAACATGGACATAAGCACACACACATATGTATCTCAGAATACTCATTAGGTATAGACAATTATAACAGAGACCTAAATAGAGAGACATAGAGTTTATATCTAGAACTATCTTTATATCATTTGGGGGTTTTGTGTGAGTCTGTCAGTTTACTATGGTCCCTCGAAGACCTTTGGCCAGCCCGAATGACAGACACAGCACATGAAACTGGCCTCGGAGTGAATGCCCACGCCTACACATTTTCTTACTACAGACAGAAAGTGGCTAAAAAGTGACGAATCCCTCAAATTAAATGATCTTCGTTTCCTTCTCAGATTCCAAACAAGATTTCTGAGATTTGCAACATGACACCTGTGGCACCCCAGGACACCCCCGAGAAGGTGCCCTCCGTTCATTTCCTCTTGCCAGGACGCAGCCAGCCTCCTGCACCCTTGACAACGGATTTGTTTTTCTCACTTGGATTCCCACAAGGGTGCCTGAGGGTGCTGCTGTGAAGGAAGGGACTGACAACTCTCCAGATTCACAAACGTCCCCTGCAGGCAGGCCTTCAGCAGCTGAAAATGCACTATGATAAAAAGCAAAGTTACCCTGGACAGATGGACTGCCTCCAGAGTCCTTGCAGGCCCAGACATCCTCAATGTCTGCATTCATGTGGGCTCTGCTCGGAGCAGGAATCCTTTTTATGGTCCCTCCCCAAATTCAGCATGATTCATTAACAGTCTGAAATAAACCTCTTTTTCTGATTTTGGTTTTATTAAAAAAAAAAAGAAAGAAAGAAATCCATCCAACATGAAGGTAAAGCCCTTATTTTTATGAGAAGCACATATAACCAGCCCATTTTAACTCTGAACTTGGCTGTGAATGAGAAGGCAGGGGTTTTGGAGTCTACGGCTAGCCACAAAATGACATTGGGGAACACATCATGGTCATCCCTCTGCAGAGAGGCCCCCCTAGAAATGTACACAGAGTTGGGTGTGTGAACATGGATGTACACGGTTTGGTTTCCTGAGGCTGCTGTGACCAGTTGCCCCAAGCTCAGTGGTTTCAACCAACACGAATTTATGATTTTATAGTTCTGGAGTCAGAAGTCTGAAGGGGGGCTCACTGAGCTAAAATCAAAGTGTCTGTAGGGCTGGTTCCTATCTATCTGGAGGGCTTCAGAGGAAAATCTGTTTCTTGGTCTTTTCCTATATTCCTTGGCTTGTGGCCTCCTTTCATTTTCAGTTAGCAAATGCCAGTCAATTCTTCCTCACATTCCATCACTCTGAAGCTCACCCTTTTGTTTCCCCCTTGCTCATTCAATGGGTCTTGTGACAACAGCGGGCCCACCTGAATGAGCCAGGCCAATCTCCCTATTTTAAGGTCAGCTGATTAGATGCCTTGATTTCACCTGCAACCAAGATTGCCCCTTTGCCATTTTCTGGAACATATTTACAGACTCTGGGAGACCAGGGCATGAGACTCTCGGGGGAGGCCCTTATTCTGCCTACCAAATGTATCTTTCGGGGGGAAAGGGTTAGTAGCTGTGAACAGATCCTCGAAGGGCAATGTAAGAAGCACTGGGTTCGGTGCTAAAAGGTTTCTTGAAACACGAACACAGCTCGAGGTTAAGAATGTTACCGACCTGCTGTGTGTTCCAAGGTAAAGGATCCCAGCTCCCCCACCTGGGCCTCAACTTGATCAGGAGGACTAAGTGATACAGAGGGTCACAAGAGAGATAAGACACAGTGTTGAAAATCTAGGTCTTTAAGCTTAAAAATTAATTTACAGCTTCCTGTTTAGCCCATCAGGAAACAAAGGTTTTCGGCTGGTTTTTATAACCTACTTAACAAACGGGGAAAAGAGAGGAGAGATGACCTGACAGATTCCGGGGGAGATGGACAGGAAAGCCTGATGATCCAGGCTAACGTGGGCTTTCTGGTTTTTGTTTTTGTTTTCCCCACAGATTTAAATAATCATGCATATTAATGAGTTCTCCACGAACAGCGAGCCTCACTTGAGGGACCTCCTTAATCTGTCACTTCCAGGAGGGAACGATGGATCGGGTGGAGAGGACAACCAGACAGCCGAGGGACCTGCATTCCCTCTCGTGAAATCAGAGCTTCTAGTTATGAGTTAGTAGAAGGTGAAGACGATGCAAAAGCTGTCAGGAAGGAGACTCATTTTATTGATTTTCCTGTTTAATGAGTGCCCTCAGGAGATAGGAGAGTGTCAGAAGAGAAACCTGACTTTTAATGGGGCATTTTATTGGGTTGAAGATGTTAATGAATCCCAGCCCTGAGACTTTAAACTACCTTTCAATGTGTATTTCAAATGCTCCCCCATGCTACGGGCTCCTTTGAGTTTAGTCTGATCTTTCCCTGTCCACACACACCCAGCAGAATATTCTCGTTCTCTAGCACAATACTTCTTAAACTCTTGGACGCAGCACCCCTCTTTCTCTGCCTATGAATTGCTAGGTACCTCACAGAGCTTTCATTTATATGGGTGGTATCTATTGATCTTCACCACATTGGAAATAAAAATTGTGAAAAACTGTTAATAATTATTAATATATTGGGGCGCCTGGGTGGCACAGTCTGTCAAGCGTCCGACTCTTGGTTTCAACTCAGGTTGTGATCTCAGGGTTGTGAGACCTGGCCCAGCACTGGGTTCCGTGCTCAGCTCAGAGTCTGCTTGGAATTCTCTCTCTCTCTCTCTGCCTGCCCGCCCCCGTCTGCCCACCCCCCGCCCATGCTTTCTCTCTCTCTCTGAACTAAATAAATCTATAAAAAATAAAAAAGTACTTATTAATATACTAAAATAATAATAAGCCTATATATTGTAACACAAACAACATATTTATAAAATATAACTGTTTTCGCAAACAAGAACAATTAATGAGGAGAGTAGGATTGTTTTCCATTTCCATAAATCTCTTTAATGCCTGGATTAGCACGAGACAGCTGGTTGCTCAACTCTACTTCCTTATTGCATCTCTTGTAAGATCACACATGCAGCAAATGCCACTGTATACTTGTGATAGACCGAGATGGAAAGGGCAACTAAAATCTCAGCGTTATTATGCAAATCGTTTCAATATCACGGACCCCCTAATGGGTCTTCCAAACTCCCGAGGGTCCTGAGATCACACTTTGAGAACCGCTGCTCTAGTGGTTTTCCCCAGGGAGTTAGTACTATATGGACCCCTGATCAATGGTAAACTTACGGGGTGCCCAGAATATGGGCTGGAGCTGAAGTCAGAGAAAGCCTGTGTTAAAAAGCGGAGTTTTGTTCTAGGAGTCCACGTTACCACTGTAAATGAATTTAGACTTTTTTATTTAGTCTCAACACCAAACGAGCAGTTCGAACACAGGACCCCAACATCGGGAGTCTCACACTCCACCGACTGAGCCAGCCAGGTGCCCCTGAATTTAGTCTTTTAAAACTGCGAGAAGCAGGAAGAATTTTGGGGAGTCTGGTCTCCCAGGAAGTCTCTGGGGGGCGGGGGGCTGTTCTACCCTCTGTTCTCTAAGCTGCCCTTTACATAGGGCTGCTCCAGTTGTTATCCTTCATTGGCTTCTGAGATTTTTTTCAACTGGAAGAGTTTTTAAGTGGCATTTCACCAGTGATCTATGAACAAAAGCAGACTGCCCTTTAAGTCCCTTTTAATAAGTAAGACAGGTAGAGCACCATTATGCTTTAAAGATTTTATTTATTTATTTGACAGAGTGAGACACAGCGAGAGAGGGAACACAAGCAGGGGGAGTGGGAGAGGGAGAAGCAGGCTTCCCACGGAGCAGGGAGCCAGATGTGGGGCTCGATCCCAGGACCCTGGGACCATGACCTGAGCCGATGGCAGACGCTTAATGACTGAGTCACCCAGGCACCCCCATTATGCTTTAAAGGTACAAAACCAAAGCATTTGATCAAGGTTCCCTTTGGCGATTTCTTGGCCTTACCTCTCAATTACATTAAGCAACTACCTTCAAATGTTTTATTTGGTTCCACCTTAAATATTAGATATTGCTCGAAGGGAACAAGCCACATTTTGAACAAGTTGGAATATTTCCCGTGGAAAAGGAATTGGTGGTTATCCACTGTTAGGAAGCTCTAAGGCAGCTGTTCACACAGGGGGGCAGTTTGGCCCCCTAGCGTACCTCTGCCAGTGCCTGGAGACTTTTCTGGCTGTCCCAACTGGGGATGGGAGGGGTTCCTGGCCTCTAGTGGTCCAGACCAGGGATGCTGGTCAACATCCCATAGCTACAGGCCCGCCGGCAAAGCAGCATCTGACCTCAAATGTCCATAGTACCCCGACTGTGAAGCCATGCTATAAAGAATGACTTTATCTTTAATTTTCATCTTAGAACAAGGGCAAGTCTTTTTCTAAAAGCAGCACGTATTCTGCTCTCGTCAATGAGACCCTAGTCACCTCTCCTTCGATCATACCTTTTAAGGAGTTTTTGGAACCCTAATATGATGAACTTAGAATGTATATGGTAAGATTTGAAAATGTTTGAGTGCCTCCTAAGCTCAGTTTAACATATGTCACTTGAACACAGGGTCTCTCATCTGGGAGACAATGTACCAATCTAAGTTAAAAAAAGTAAGAGTAAACTAAACGGGGTTTGTTATTGTTGCAAGAATCATCAGAGATTTTTAAAGTCTAAAACACACTGCGGGGGCACCTGGGAGGCTCAGTTGGTTGAGTGGCTGCCTTCGGCTCAGGTCATGATCCCAGGGTCCGGGGATCGAGTCCCGCATCGGGCTCCCTGCTCAGTGGGGAGCCTGCTTCTCCCTCTCCCTCTGTCTGCGGCTCCCCCTGCTTGTGCTCTCTTGCTCTCTCTCAAATAAATAAATAAAATCTTTAAAAAAAACAACACACTGTGAACCTCAAAAACCAGTATATTGGTTTTTTGGGGAACACAGATTCCTTTCTTTAGGGAGCCCTCTCGGTGAGAGTATCTGAGGAACATTTGGAATAACTATCTTTTGAAGACAAGGCAAGTTGTTTCAGAATTTTACATATTTGAAGTGAAAAAGCTCATGAAGCTTATTAATTTTTTCTTGCTGTTTTCTTCAATTTAGAAAATATTGCCTTTAAGAGAAATAGAAATAAAATCACTATTACTTTACACAGATGTTCACTGCTGACCACACAAAATAACCCTTGTGGAAGCAAATTAAAGTTTTGGCCACCTCGTGATTAGCTGAGCATAGTTTTAGAGTGTGGGAATTTTCAGTCACGTGGACAACAGTAATTAGGCAACCGCTTTTCAAAGTTCCCCAGATTTGAGAGGATTTATCATACCACCTAACTGTAGACACAACCATTCAGATGGCGAAGAGGCGGAGACAGATGCTTGCCCGGAAGGGTAAGAAAGAGTAGGCCGGGGTCCTCTAGCGGAGTACTCCAGAAAAGCCAGGACATGCCCTGATGATTGCCAATTACAAAGGGGAATGATAATTGATCATCTACAATTATGAGACAGAATGACGGTTCTGAGCTGTTCATCACTATAGAAAGCCTGAAACGGCTCGGGTAAGGAAGAAGAAACAGGCAGGAAAGGAGAGGGCAAACCCAGCCGACTCTACTTCTCATTAAGCCTCTGCCATGTTCAATGTCATATAAATGCATACTCGAAAGAAATTACACAAGACCCATACTTACTTCGTGCACCAACTGTTCAAAAATTAAGAAACAAATTGTTTCCATAGCAACAGCTATCTGTAAACAGCATAAATATGTCTTATATGCAAGTTAATAAGGGTTTTCTTAGGATCCTTTGTGCGGTTTTCATTTAATTAATTCACAGGCATGCTTGGCTGAAGAGTGAATTATTCATTGTGGGAGAAGAGAGTTTAATAGCTCAATAAACGAAAGTCAGGCTTAACGACTGGGGAGAGAATTTTGACCTCAGAGTTTAGGTTTGGATGCAGGTTACTTCAAGACATTTCAAACAAAAATGACATTTAGTTTTACTTACTGAGATAACAGTATTTCTGTGTTTTGTACTGTGGTGTTGCAAGGAAAAGCTGAAGGAAGATACCTGTTTGGTGGTGAAGCTCAGAGGAGCTGAGTTCTGCCTGCTCAGGCAGGTGGCGGCTGGATGCTGCCCTAAGGCACTGGCGGGAAGGGCTCCCATTTACCAGGAGATGCCCTGGGTGAAAATTCCGAGTCCTGCCCAGGGCAAGTATCTTCACCCCCTGGCAACTCTTGGGAAATATACACGGACCCAAAGCGATAACAATGTAAAAACAACCATAAAGTGCTATTTGATTTTTTAAAGTGAAACAAACCAGGAGGAGTATAAATTAAGAGGGTAAGGCCAACACACGAAGAGAGGGCAATGGAAGCAATTTAAATTTACTCAGTGCGTATTTGTGACCCAGAAGTGAGCTCCTTTTAAGACACAGGGTTTTAACCTAAGGCAGCTCAGAGGGGGAGCTGGAGCGCAGCACTACAGGGCAGTGGCTGGATTTCCATTAAGAAAGGAAAAGATGTGGGGAAGGGAGACAGATTATTTATGCCAGTTAGTAGACAGGGAATTCTGAATGAAATGTTGGAGGTAGTGTGACACCCCTGTGCCTCTCCTTCAAGGGGGCGCGTTGGGGGAGGAGAGCGTGTCTCCAAGACTGAGTCAGCTGCCCTCCCCAGCAAAGGGACAGGAAATTCAGTGTGTCCCTTCAAGGTCGTTTTCTTTGGAGACAGGGGAGAGCAAAGGAGAAGCAGCTGCAAAGATGAGTCCCAGAGAGGGTAAGAAGAGGCGCTGGGAGGCCCAGGGGCTTCGGCTGAGTGGGCACGCTAGGCGGCTGGGAAAGGACATCTAACTGCCCTGTAAGCACTTAGGGAGAGGCCTGTAGACCCAGGGAGGCTCTCAAGGGCAGGGCCGAGGAGGAAAAAGAGCCCAGAGAGACAAAGCTGGAAGGAACTCGAAAGGCCTCATGATAAGCTGGTGCAGAACATTGAGCCATTTGGGGATGTGGGATGGCACCTAGAGATGGGCTAGGAAGGAGACTCCTCCGGGCAAGAACAAACAGCTCTGAAATCAGCCAAACCTGGATGGCAACCCCAAGGACTGCCTATGTGATCTACATCTAGATCAATTAAAAAAAAAAAAAACACAAAAAACGATTGGGTGGGAACCTGTGCCTCAGTGGAAAAAACTACATTACCCAGAACACACCATTCCTGGTTACCTGATTCTATGGTAGCTATTTTACAACTCTTTAAATCATGGATAACAGATAGCAATGCAAAATCATTCCTGACCACAGATAGACGTGCAAATTCCATCCTGGAAGGCCAGGGAAATTCTACTGACAGCCTTCCCGACTGTGCAAGCTGATTTTGCCTGCATTTGCATATTTACATCGATATTTCTGATCTGCACGGGTATCTATTCTTGGATTCTCCTTTGGAGTAGTTGTAACATAACAGCACTTTCCTAACTAATGAGTTAAATGAAATCTGTTACACAGGTTAGTTTTAAATCTGTACAAGAGTAGGGGCACCTGGGTGGCTCAACTGGTTAAATGACTGCCTTTGGCTCAGGTCATGATCCCAGGGTCCTGGGATCGAGCCCCGCATCGGGCTCCCTGCTCCGCGGGAAGCCTGCTTCTCCCTCTCCCACTCCCCCTGTTGTGTTCCTTCTCTCGCTGTGTCTCTCTCTGTCAAATAAATGAATACAATCTTAAAAAAAAATAAATGAAATCTTTAAAAAAATTTTAAAAAAAATCTGTACGAGAGTCATGATTTTCCCTTGTCTTGAAAATTATCTTTTAATGGGTAATGATTAAGTAACTACGAATATGTCTAATGCTGTACCAGGTAGTGCTGGAGATATACATGACTGTTATATTAGTTCTGAACGTAAGGCTTTTACTTCTAAAGTGAACCATCCAAACTAATTCCTACAATTTCTCTGATTTAAGCACCTTTACTCTTGCTCAATTCCTTCCATTGACATATATTGTGTTTTTAAACTACATTCCCAGGTCACTAGACAAAGCAAAAAAAATACCAGAAATAAATGTTATTTTACCAATACAAGAGGAGTAAAAAACTAACAGCAGGAAACAAAAAATTAGGAATATGTTCTTTTAAAATCCTTTTCTTGAAGTTTCTACCTGAATTTCTTAGACTTTAAATCGTGGGTAAAAAAAATGTTGATCTCCCATTGATACGTGTGAATACAATCATTCCCATTCTGCTTATTGATAACTGGTGGCGGAGAGAAGAAAATACCTTAATATTAATATTTTATTCTCTTTAAAAATGTCTTATTATACGATGAATGCCTCAATCAGGAGAGAAATTTTACACTGTGAGTCTGACTTACAGCTTAAAAGCATTTGAATGCAAACATGCATTAGCATCACTAGTTTTCTTTACCACAATGTAGTTTACCTAAATGTTCACTTGACATATCCTAACTTCCACTCTCAAGGAACTTCTTCGTTTTTGAAATTTAGATGTGATTTTTGTAGACCATGTAACTCTGAAATGTCCATCTTGTTTGTATGCAATCCACATTAAATTGTCTGTGTCACAGGCTAGGAATCATGTTCTCATTTATAATCCTAGACTGGCTTTCTAAAATGATAAAAGTAAAACCTGCTTTAGGAGAAAAATTCATATAGTACAGAAGAGTGTAAAATGAAAAATATGGAACTTGCCCCAGTTCCTCAGATCCCAGTCCAATGCCCAGAAGACATCATTATCAACCATTACTAATGTACCCTCAAATAAATATTTTAATGAGACACAAAATTCACATAAAATAGAATTCTATGTAGCATTTTTGAAAAAGATTCATTTATTTATTTTAGAGACAGAGAGAGAGGGACCGAGAGAGAGCGTGAACGTGCACCAGCAGAGGGGAGAGGCGAGAGGGAGAGAATCTCAAGCAGACTCCCCACTGAGCAGAGCCTGACGCAGGGCTCAATTTCACAACCCTGAGATCTTGACCTGAGTTGAAACCAAGAGTCGGATGCTTAGATGACTGCACCACTCAGGCATCCCTCTATGTAGCATTTACAAAAGATGAGAGAGGGGCGCCTTGGTGGCTCAGTTGGCTAGGCGACTGCCTTCAGCTCAGGTCATGATCTCAGTGTCCTGGGATTGAGCCCCACATCGGGCTCCCCGCTCAGCGGCGAGTCTGCTTCTCACTCTGCAATCTCCCTCTCCCTTTGTGATTTCTCTCACATAAATAAAATCTTTCAAAACTAAAAATAAAAAAATAAAAAGGATGAGAGGGGTATATGGAAAATGTCAAGGTGTATTAATTTAGCCTTTTATTAATCATATGCAGGGCAAATATTTTCCCAGTTGGCTTTTTAAATTTGTTTTGGTATTTGATCATTAATCTATTTAAATTTTGAAACAATTATTGTTAATTGCACTAGTTATTGCCAGCTTAAGGTTTAAAAAGCATGACCCTTAGATAAATAAACTATGCTGGGAAATTATTTGAACTATAGAACTAAAAGATAAAAGACTTCGAAATGCAAGGAATTACCAATACCACATAGTACCTTTCTTGACTGAGTTCTCATTCTAGCTGCTATACATTGATCTGGTTATCTGAAACTTTTCCGAATGCCAATATTTTCTTGCTAAACAAAATGAAGTGTGATGCAGATTCAAATATTTTCAAAAGGCACTGAGCCCTGGTGGCCTCTAGAGGGCAGCAAAGAGGCCTCTCCATTTTTGTGGCTGTCATTAGGAGATTTATTTTTTAGACAGTCTTTCTAGAAATGTTGATAATGCTTTGAATACACATAATCGGGTCGTTCTTAAAACAGTCAAAGATATGAGGACATTATTATACACCGAGACTATCTATGCTATAGGAACCTCTATTGGTTCACAAGCTATAGAGGAAAAGTCCAGTGTCTTTTGGATAGTAAACTCGGCCCTTCAGAACCTGCCTCAGGGGCGCCTGGGTGGTTCAGGCAGTTAAGCGTCTCTCTGCCTTCGGCTCAGGTCATGATTGCGGGGTCCTGGGATGGAGCCCCGCATGGGGCTCCCTGCTCAGTGGGGAGTCTGCTTCTCCCTCTCCCTCTGCGGCTCCCCCCAACGCTTGTGCTCTCTCTCTGTCTCACTCTCTTTCAAATAAATAAATAAAATATTTTTTTGAAAAAGGAACCTGCCTCAAATAGTCCTCTCCACGATAATCCGGCATGGCACCTCACTAAGATCCAGGGACACGGATCCTAGCATAGGGAATACGTAAGCCCTGTCATGGGCCCGACAGTCCACGCTAGTCCCTCTTTCCCCAAAGTTCGAGGCTTATCTACATAGAGGACTCGTGCTCATCATGTGTGCATCATCTCATCTACTCAAACCTTCTCCAGTTCTGGTCATTTCTGGAGTTTAGCACTGGCCGCACTGTATGGTGATTATCTTCTTGTAGGATACTGATTCCCTCCATGAAATAGTAAACTCTTCAGTGTAGGGCCCCTTGGTTTATTCACTTTGTAATCCTAACACACAGTAGCCGCCAAGTGTTTAAGGAATGGACGAGTGCACACACGTGTGCATGCAGGAATGAATGGTTAGAGGGAGCAAGGAATTTTAGATTCTGTTTTCTTAGAAAAATCAATTCTATGCCACAGAAACATCACAAAGAGACAGAGATATTTCACTTCAAATAAAACCCTTATCTTAAATCGAAATGGCTCTAAACCAGCAGTGGAGGGCTGCTGGAAGAGGACTATTGTACAAATCTTTGACCTTGAAGCCTGATGTAGCAGAAGTCCACCTTCCTCAGAAACCCAAAACAGTAAGAATACAGTTATTTATTATAACTCGGACAATGGGAATCACCAGCAGTTCCGAATGTGTCTGTGGGTGACAGAGCTAGCTGAGGGAGAATTTAGTGAAGAAGAAAAAAATTGTTTCCTTTTAAATCTAGGACAAAGAGGAAAATGTCTGATGGCTTACCTATCTTTGTGGGAAGAATATACTGAAATGAAAGGAACGAAATCAGCATTAATTCCTATTTTCTGTGAGTAAACTTTGGGTTATAGCCAAGATAAGAACGAAGGATGCTTATATTGCAAGCGAGAAAAGAAAGGTGGCTTTCTCATCACTGAGAGCTAAGTGAGGGCATGGGTTTAGGGTGTGATCTGGGGGAAAAAGTTTCTGCCACTTTCTAAATGATTCCCAAATACTCCTCAAACAAAAGAGTCAATTCCTAAATCCAAAGAACAGTGAGCAGTTATTAATATAATCTGCTATGGAAAAAATCCCACCTTCCCACCCTCCCACCTCAAGAGAAAGGTGAAATAAAGATGTTAGATAAGTAATTTCTTATTCATTCTTACTCCTTCAAATTTTAGAAATTTAAGACAGTTCATCTTTTTTTTTTTTTTTTTTTTTTTTTTTTTTAAAGATTTTTTTTT